>NC_139990.1:25295766-25493343 GCF_964263955.1 Coregonus lavaretus
TCTCTCTCTCTCTCTCTCTCTCTCTCTGATGCATGAACTTAAATGTCGTTTGAAGAATCAATGACCATCACCCCATTTAGAAAAACCTTGCCTTGAATCCCCTGGGTTCTCTGAAGAACAAAAGCATTGTTAGGGATGAATTGCTCACTAGATTGCGTGTATGCAGAATGCTTACATCTGACCTGTTTCAATGTAAAGTATGGGCACCAGAGGGCAGAAGCGCACAGAGTGACCTGAAGCATGAAATATTGTCATAATACATGTTTACAGACCCAATGTCATTACTATTATGTAAATAATTATCTATAGTGATGCTTGCAAACAATACATGTAAATCCTCTTGGCCTAGAGGTCAGTATGATCACACCTTCAAACTAAGCATATTTCACTTGCAGTGCTTCACATAATATGACAATATGACAAACAATGATTACTGGATCACTGAACTGTGACTTTTATCTCCCACATTGTCATCAATCAGTGATTCAATGAAAAGGAACACTGTGTGGACATAATGGAAGGGAGGATAGAGCAGACATACCCCACTAAGCACCGACGACACAATGTATTTTGGACATCTTTTTTTTGTCTCGTCTCATTTTTAGTTTTGTTTTCCGGACTGGCCTTGATTTCAATGTCCACGGACATTGATCTTTGGTCCGGATCGGCCTATATTTGGCCCAAACATAGATGTCTAAAATTAGTTCCGATTTGGTACGGTCTGGACTGGCCTTGATTTGGCCCAAACATTATTGTCTATTATTTGTTAAGATTTGGTCTGGGCGCGGAGCTCATTAGAATAATACACATCATGCTTTGCAAGTGTTTGTTTTTACATTTTGGTAATTCAGCAGACACTCTTATCCAGAGTGACTTATAGTCAGTGCATTCAACTAAGGTAGATAAACAACAACATAGTAGTCATAGCAAGAATATAAAAATTCTGTAACCATTCATGAGAATTTTATTGTAGTTTTATTTATTTATTAAGACATCTTCTCAACTTTCATTCATAACCGAAAATAAACCTGATTTCAACACCCGTCTTTTCAACGTCTGGAAAATACGTATTTTCAAGTCTAGTAGTGATGGGTAAACGAAGATTCCTGAAGCATTGAGGCTTTCCAGACAATTGTGTCGAAAACAGCTTTATTATCCGTTCACAATGCAGATTAGTGACATCTGCTGTTCAGCAATAAATAGCAACATGTGATTATCAGATAGAGGGTTTTTTCAACTGATTTTATCAAAACTCTGTGGTGCAGCGGTTTTTGCATTATTTAGGATGCTTAAGACAGAAGCTTATACTATACTAAATAAAACAAATTAATTGAACAACATTGCAGAAAGTGTGCTTTCACATAAAATTAAATCAAAATAGTGTGTCTTCAACAGGATTTGATCTCATACCCACATGTCCCTGAATGTTCCATAGTTCATACTCTACCTGCTAAACTACCGGTCAGGTGAAATTAAATGTACAAAATCATAACTATATTTATAAGTATGGTATCCAGTAGAGGTCGGTGTTTGAAAGCAGCTTAATCAAAGAAAGCACCGGAACCACAGTGAAATCAGTGGGCTCTTGCATTTTGCTACACATGGTTTGCACGTGAACAAATGAAGCTTCGGACGTCATTGATGACGTATTTCTGATAAAGTGATACTCGCAGTGGCACACTGCTTCGAAGTTAGCTTCTTAGCGATTTCGACGAAGGCCTCGGGGCTCCAGTATCAAACGTAACATCACTAACATCCAGAAAATATGTATTTTCAACATCCTGAAAATACGTATTTTAAATGTCTGGAAAATACATATTTTCACCTTTCATCCATAACCTAAAATGATACTTCAACGTCTGGAAAATACGTATTTTAGACATATTTTTAAATGTAATTCTGCTTACTGGGACATCCTCTCATGTCTGTAATGCTAGGGGTAAATGTAGAAGCTGACTGTAAACCCCTACCTGAGGGCCAAACAGCCTTCCAATACTCCCTAATCAGCTGAGTGTGTGTGTGTGTGTGTGTGTGAGAGAGAGAGAGAGCGAGCGAGAGGATATTTCCTACTGAATTTAAAATCTAAGACATACTACCTACTGAAATAACAACATTGTACAAAAAAACATTAACTTCTAATTAACAGACTCCAGTGGACTGGTAAAGTCACCTTGTAAATCAGTGTAAATTACTACGCTCGGTGCAGCTATACTGATGTGCGATCAAAAGAGAATCATTGGAATGTCCAGGAGGCAGAATTGTCATGTTTACAGTGTCACCCCCCATCCATACTTTCTCAAAGCCAAAACACTCTCCTTTGAACCTTTTACTTGATCAAAATTGGTTGTAGTCGTCCCTCTTTTCCATGTTTTCTGAGCCAAAAGTATATTTTATTACCTCCAAAATAGGAGCAAATGTTTCCAAACGAAAGTAGTATTCCCTGCAGACTGTTCAAGTGACCAGACCGAAATGTCTCCAAATGTTATGGACCATTCTGAGATCCTGTAGGGGTCTAACATGGAGATGTCTTTCTTTGGTCATACAACACCACCATCAGACTGGGGTCTGATTCACCCAGAAGCCACAATGCACAGAACTCAAGTGCCCCCTAGCTGTGAAAGATGCCTGATGAAGACAAACATGTTTTGAGTCTCTCAGTTGTATTAACCTTTACCATTGCGTTCTTTGATATTCATACAGCCCGATGAACAAGAAAAGACACTGAAAAAGAATCCCATCTGATTGATTACATTGACATTCCCTAAAGTTAATGTCGAAGTCATCAGTCAGGCAGATTCTTATTTTGTGACTGTTCTTGACTCGTTTTTCTGAATACCTCAGGAACAGGATCTGTGAGTGTGTGTGAGCTGAGCTTCAAACTTTGTCAATTTGTAGGAGGCCCCATCCTGCATTTACGATGGCAACCGCTCCCTTTTATTTGCCCCCATCATCTGCTTTCTGCTTTATGGCTGGGTATTTACTTCAGCAACTAGGCCCCTGGTTCTCTGTCAAAGTAGTGCCCTGTCCTCTGGGAATTCAAACATGCTTTACTAGCTCTTGTCATCAGTCTGTGCTGAACATTCAACTACCTCAGCTTGGCCCTGAATAATGATGGGTTCTTGTACTGAAAAACATTGCTGCCAGTCTATATGAAGCTGTTTGCTTGGTCACCAGACCAGTTTTCCTTTACTTTTAGGTTGTCCTTTCGCATCTATTTCCCTGATGCAAATTTCTCCTGCTGCTGCAAAGACATTTGACTTGTTAATAATTTGCATTTGTCAGGCTACATGAGTAGTGAGATGAAAATGCAGTAGCGAGATTAAGTGAAAGCATTCAGTAGAGGGCATTATCTGTTTATTTTCAGATTATTTGTACCAGACTAAACCAAGGATGTTCTTTGTATCAACTGACAATAAAAGCTGCTGGAACGAGACCAACTACTCTGGCCTTCGGTTTAAGAGATAAATCCAATCAAGGTTACAGAACAATTGTGATACACACTGGATCAGTAAGAAGAATCCTAAGGAAAACTGACAAACAAAAAAGTTGGATGATAACTAGGTCTCTGAACGTGGCTATGTTCATGTTACTCCTGCTTTTTTGTTATGTTCAAGAGAAATGCAACAGTGTACTTTAAAAATCGCTTTATTTATCAAATTCAATGTTCGTTTTCTACAAACAAAAAGGCAGCCGTTCAAACTTCTCGTATAATCAGGGAAAGAGAATTAAAAAAAAAAGTTATGAAAATTCATTTAAATAAGAAAAAAGACAGGAGGCATTGACCATATAATGTACATTGCTACCATTATAACCACAGATTTTCATGCTTAAAGTTTTGCCGTGTGTGTGTGTGTACATATAATGTGCATGTGTGTGGTGAGTGTGTTTGTGTGAGAGTGAATTGACATGTAAATGTATTGGATCCGACACCTCACTATATATCACTAGTAGCATTGTGTTCCTGTATTCCCATTGGCCAAAGTGGGTTCTGAAATCAAACTAAAAAGAGACCTCTCAACACCCCTAACAAAACTTATACAGCTTCATATCAAACTTTTTAAATATTTCATTTCTTTTGATAAGAATTATTATAATTTTTATATAAAAATGAAAAACAATGGGTGGTATTCCCGTGAGAATGGCATTATTATCTCAAACATATACACTTGCTGAAGAAGTGTGTGCAGTGCTTCAGTCAGAGCAAGACGAGTTCACAGAGAGTTTGCAACTAATGAAAATGACTTCACATCTCATTGTAGACTCAGAAACCACTTTTGGTCAGAAGACTGACTGCATTTGGGGGGTAAAAAACAAAAACAAACAGAAAACAATGCTTACTGGATTTACTTCACATATGTGTATAAGAAACACAATCAATTCTATAATTTCAGAGTACCTGGATGATTCTGGATAAGGTGTCAGTAATTTAACATCACCATATTGCTGATGACATTGAGAATGTATTCAGATGTTAATACATCCTAGATTTTTTTCTGTACTACCAAATCTGTTGCTATTCTCCATAATTACATGGAGATACAGTGGATCAAGCTCGATGCTGCAAGATTTGTGCAAGTGCTAGAAAATTACAAGTATATACAAATACACAACACACTGTATGATCAAGGTGGTCTTCTGCGTTCAATGCAAATATATTTAGGCCTGTCCATGTACTTATTAACGTGCTCACTTCTGGAGTATAGGAACAGCAGGTTTGTGCCCATAAGAAGAAGTAGTTTAGAGGACAGAGCAAAATATAGGTTTGAAAATAACAATATCACAACAGCTACCATTGATATTTACAACCAATAATCACAAGTTAAATAAATCCTCATACAAATCCAAACACATTTTACATAAAAAAGAAACAAACAAAAAACAAATCTAAGCTGACGACTAGCATCTGACCTGCATTTTCTGCAGGAGCCCTCTGAATGGAATTTCAATGGAGAGCAATAAACACAAATATACAAAATGGAACCGCTACAAAAAATTGTCCTCAAATGAAACCATGAGCAGTCCACTACCATTAGCTGCATATATTTCGGTGATTAATTCTGCGCTATGTCTAAGTGCAGTGAACTGCTAGGTCTGTGTTTGGGCAGGTTTTTTAAAAGTATATATTAAGAAATTATTTAGTTAGGAACCATTGGTAAACCTTTTAATTATAGAATGTTTTTTTTAAAAAAGAGGGTGTCACGTCTTTTAGGTTTGCTAAAGAAATAAATAACTTCAATGTTATTTGACTTTTTTTTATATTAAACAGATCAGCTTTGCGGAGTGGGTTTTACTCATTGGTCTATTAGTATATTGATTCAAATATTGAATCTTCAGTAGAATAAACACATTTGCTTTGAGTTGCTGGGACAACGTTTCAACATTGTGGCACCGTATTGTTAACCATTTGTTTCAATTAGTACAGATGGCCTCCATAATTCCCTGACAGATTTGCCTCCAACAACCTTTCCACTCTCCCTTATCAAGTCCTCCTCTCCATCTCACTTCACCTATTCAATCTCCCATTACCCTCTCCTTCCTGTTTTCCACTTCCTTTCCTTTCTCCTTTCATCCCACTCTCATTTGTTCACCTTCACTAACCTCAAACCCCGCCCCCCTGGCTGATGTAATACTCAGCCTCCTGTCTTCTGGAAGGTAAGGGTTGCCGTGGAGACGCCGCTCCGCCGGTGTGGGGATGGTGGCGGCCTCGGAGGGAGGTGTGGTTGCTGTGGTGATGGTGGGCGGGGGGAGCGGGAGGGGGGTCGCGGAGGGACGGGGGAACAGCGGAAGCTTTGATGGGGATGATCCGGGTGTCCATGACCTCACAATCCACCTGCATCATCATCTCGTACCCCTGGGATTTGTTATATAAACTCTCTGTGGGAGTGAGAGAGAACGAGAGTGCAATGTATAAAAAAGAGACACTGACAGGGAGAGGAAAATGTACAATAGATAGACAGATACAGAGGCTAACTAAACAACTAACAAAAACAAACAAACATTAAAAAAAATTGTCCCATACACCAGATAGGTGCAGTGAAATGTGTTG
This sequence comes from Coregonus lavaretus, assembly GCF_964263955.1. Taxonomy (NCBI): domain Eukaryota; kingdom Metazoa; phylum Chordata; class Actinopteri; order Salmoniformes; family Salmonidae; genus Coregonus; species Coregonus lavaretus. The sequence goes on from NC_139990.1 coordinate 25,301,813, forward strand.
TTTTACAGGGTCAGCCATAGTAGTACAGCGCCCCTGGAGCTAATTAGGGTTTAGTGCCTTGCTCAAGGGCACATAACACGTAGGTTTTACGTAATATGCCTCCGCGTTCACCAAAAAATGAAATTCAACATTCAAAGATCTCCATTGTTCAAAGATAACAAGGGCATCTCAAAAAGTTAAATCAGACAATATTTGTACAACAGTGTACAGCAGTGCAATGAGGCTATAATTTGGCATAATTCTAAACCACTAATTGTTCCATCTACATATCAAGAAAAACAAACTCACCGTTGACAGACATAGCTGGCATCACCAGAGACATTTTGGGTCGTGTGGTCTTATTGTGGCTGATGGCTGGCAACAGCAGGTGATCCTACAGAGAGAAAGTATGTTAATAAATGTCGGACATATTTGTCTTGTATTATGCATCCGGCAATCCGGTTTCCGAGCTGGTCATGGGTGCACCTCAGCCACGCTCAAGGTCCTAAACGATATTATAATCGCGATCGATAAAAGACAGTACTGTGCAGCCGTCTTCATCGACCTGGCCAAGGCTTTCGACTCTGTCAACCACCACATTCTTATTGGCAGACTAAATAGCCTTGGTTTCTCAAATGACTGCCTCGCCTGGTTCACAAACTACTTCTCAGATAGAGTTCAATGTGTCAAATCGGAGGGCCTGTTGTCTGGACCTCTGGCAGTCTCTATGGGGGTGCCACAGGGTTCAATTCTCGGGCCGACTCTATTCTCTGTGTATTTCAATGATGTTGCTCTTGCTGCTGGTGACGCTCGGATCCACCTCTATGTGGACGACACCATTTTGTATACATCTGGCCCTTCATTGGACACTGTGTTAACAAACCTCCAAACGAGCTTCAACGCCATACAACACTCCTTCCGTAGCCTCCAACTGCTCTTAAACACTAGTAAAACTAAATGCATACTCTTCAACCGAACGCTGCTTGCACCCGCCCACCCGACTAGAATCTCTACTCTCGGCGGGTCTGACCTAGAGTATGTGGACAACTACAAATACCTAGGTGTCTGGTTAGACTGTAAACTCTCCTTCCAGACTCACATTAAGCATCTCCAATCAAAAGTTAAATCTAGAATCGGCTTCCTATTTCGCAACAAAGCCTCCTTCACTCATGCTGCAAAACATGCCCTCGTAAAACTGACTATCCTACCGATCCTAGACTTCGGCGATGTCATTTACAAAATAGCCTCCAACACTCTACTCAGTAAATTGGATGTAGTCTATCACAGTGCCATCCGTTTTGTCACCAAAGCCCCATATACTGCCCACCATTGTGACCTGTATGCTCTTGTTGGCTGGCCCTCACTACATATTCGTCGCCAAACCCACTGGCTCCAGGTCATCTATAAATCACTGCTAGGCAAATCCCTGTCTTATCTTAGCTCACTGGTCACCATAGCAACACCCACCCGTAGTCTGCGCTCCAGCAGGTATATCTCACTGGTCATCCCCAAAGCCAACACCTCCTTTGGCCGCCATTCCTTCCAGTTCTCTGCTGCCAATGACTGGAACGAACGGCAAAAATCTCTGAAGCCGGAGACACTTATCTCCCTCACTAACTTTAGGCATCAGTTGTCAGAGCAGCTTACCGATCACTGCACCTGTACACAGCCCATCTGTAATTAGCCCATCCAACTACCTCATCCCCATATTGTTATTTAATTTGCTAATTTGCACCACAGTATCTCTATTTGCACATCTATCATTCCAGTGTTAATACGAAATTGTAACTATTTTGCACTATGGCCTATTTATTGCCTTACCTCCATAATTTACTACATTCGCACACACTGTATATATATTTTATGTTGTATTTTTGACTTTATGTATTGTTTTACCCCATATGTAACTCTGTGTTGTTGTTTTTAATTGCACTGCTTTGCTTTATCTTGGCCAGGTCGCAGTTGTAAATGAGAACTTGTTCTCAACTGGCTTACCTGGTTAAATAAAAGTGAAATAAATAAAAAATGTGAATGACACCCACTGTCCGTTTTTATTCACACTCGGTTTCACTTCCCTAGAGATTTGGCGTTGCTGTTCTGTCTTACCCGTCTGAAGGAGACCACGTAGAAGGTGTCCTCACGCCGGTCGATAGCGTCCATGAAGTCACTGTAGCTGATCTCTGGACCAGCAGGGAACACTTGTATCTGACTGTGAGAGACAAATAGAAGGGAAGTTAGGCCAAGATGACAAATACCAATAAAAATGGTAGGACTCAATCCAGCAGTTTTTTTCCCCTCAGTTGATACAAATACAAAACTTGGTTTAGTATTGGTACAAGTGAACATGCAAAAGTCAACGAATCACTTAGAAATTGAAGGATGAACACCACTGCTGACTACAGGTACAGTGGGGAAAAAAAGTATTTAGTCAGCCACCAATTGTGCAAGTTCTCCCACTTAAAAAGATGAGAGAGGCCTGTAATTTTCATCATAGGTACATGTCAACTATGACAGACAAAATGAGAAAAAAATTCCTGAAAATCACATTGTAGGATTTTTTATGAATTTATTTGCAAATTACAGTGGAAAATAAGTATTTGGTCAATAACAAAAGTGTCTCAATACTTTGTTATATACCCTTTGTTGGCAATGACACAGGTCAAACGTTTTCTGTAAGTCTTCACAAGGTTTTCACACACTGTTGCTGGTATTTTGGCCCATTCCTCCATGCAGATATCCTCTAGAGCAGTGATGTTTTGGGGCTGTCGCTGGGCAACACGGACTTTCAACTCCCTCCAAAGATTTTCTATGGGGTTGAGATCTGGAGACTGGCTATGCCACTCCAGGACTTTGAAATGCTTCTTACGAAGCCACTCCTTCATTGCCCGGGCGGTGTGTTTGAGATCATTGTCATGCTGAAAGACCCAGCCACGTTTCATCTTCAATGCCCTTGCTGATGGAAGGAGGTTTTCACTCAAAATCTCACGATACATGGCCCCATTCATTCTTTCCTTTACACGGATCAGTCGTCCTGGTCCCTTTGCAGAAAAACAGCCCCAAAGCATGATGTTTCCACCCCCATGCTTCACAGTAGGTATGGTGTTCTTTGGATGCAACTCAGCATTCTTTGTCCTCCAAACACAACGAGTTGAGTTTTTACCAAAAAGTTATATTTTGGTTTCATCTGACCATATGACATTCTCCCAATCCTCTTCTGGATCATCCAAATGCACTCTAGCAAATTCAGACGGGCCTGGACATGTACTGGCTTAAGCAGGGGGACACGTCTGGCACTGCAGGATTTGAGTCCCTGGCGGCGTAGTGTGTTACTGATGGTAGGCTTTGTTACTTTGGTCCCAGCTCTCTGCAGGTCATTCACTAGGTCCCCCCGTGTGGTTCTGGGATTTTTGCTCACCGTTCTTGTGATCATTTTGACCCCACGGGGTGAGATCTTGCGTGGAGCCCCAGATCGAGGGAGATTATCAGTGGTCTTGTATGTCTTCCATTTCCTAATAATTGCTCCCACAGTTGATTTCTTCAAACCAAGCTGCTTACCTATTGCAGATTCAGTCTTCCCAGCCTGGTGCAGGTCTACAATTTTGTTTCTGGTGTCCTTTGACAGCTCTTTGGTCTTGGCCATAGTGGAGTTTGGAGTGTGACTGTTTGAGGTTGTGGACAGGTGCCATTAATACAGGTAACGAGTGGAGGACAGAGGAGCCTCTTAAAGAAGAAGTTACAGGTCTGTGAGAGCCAGAAATCTTGCTTGTTTGTAGGTGACCAAATACTTATTTTCCACCATAATTTGCAAATAAATTAATTAAAAATCCTACAATGTGATTTTCTGGAGAAAAAAAATCTCAATTTGTCTGTCATAGTTGACATGTACCTATGATGAAAATTACAGGCTTCTCTCATCTTTTTAAGTGGGAGAACTTGCACAATTGGTGGCTGACTAAATACCCCCACTGTATATGTAGTCTACAACGGTTACCTTTCAATGGAACGATGGGTCTGAATGGGAAGATATCTTGAGAAGTTTGTCTTCCTTAGCTGTGCTTTCTGTAGAAAAGGGAAGGGAAACAACTATGATGCAAAACAATACACATGAACAGAAACTAGGTTGTTCAACACACCAGAGGCATCATGTGTACTCACGTGTGCATCTGAACGTGAAATACTACGAAAATATGATCTGATACAGAAATACTAAGAAAGTAGATGAAACCACACCTGTGCTATTTTAGCTTTTTTCACTATCTTTGGCTTCCCTCCAGACTTCTTCCTGTCGATCTGATGCCTGTGAACCCATCCTCTCAGCTCATCCGCCAGCCTGAGCGAGAAAGAGAAACAGTCAGCTGTAGAAGTCAAGATGAGTACACAGAAACTTGACTAATTCAGTATAATACAAATACAGTGGGATCTATGGGGATATAATATACACTGCCTCCTTTGAACATGGATACAGTGACAGGCCTGTTTGAGAGCACAGGTGCACTGTAGATGGTGTAACTCAATATCATATTTGCATAATGTGGTGAGAGATGGGATGACAGAGAGACTCGTGGACGCCTGAGTTAGGACTATAGCAGCGCTGCTGACCTGAGGGACTCGGAGCGGTTGAACTGCCTGCAGTCATTAGAGGTGAAATAGCGGTCAAGGTCCTGCAGGACCAGGTCCTTCACGTCGCTGAACACATCACTCAGGTTTCTAAAAACAGCCAAACATGTAATACAGATTGAAACAACAACCTTTAACAGATTCAACATCCTTCTGAAAGCCTAACAAGTATATCAATACTATTCTATACAAAACCATAGTGATTTCAAAGGGCACAAGTCCTTAAAGAGCTGTAAACATGAAGTAAACATCTTACAGGCAAGTAATATGTGGACATCATTCATTTTATGACAGCCTGTTAGCAGTTACTTCACTACATTCCTAAAGAAAATAATGTACTTTTTACTAAATACATTTTCCCTCACACCCAAAAGTACTCATTACATTTTGACAGGAACATGGTCCAATACACGCACTTATCAAGAGAACAACCCTGGTCATCCCTACTGCCTCTGATCTGGTGGACTCACTAAACACAAATGCTTTGTTTGTAAATTACTTCTGAGTGGTGGAGTGTACCTCTGGCTATCCGTAAAAAAATTAATTAAATTGTGCCGTCTGGTTTGCTTAACATAAGGAATTGGAATTGATTTATACTTTTACTTTTGATACTTAAGTATATTTTAGCAATTACATTCACTTTTGATACATAAGTATATTTAAACCAAATACATTTAGACTTTTACTCAAGTAGTATTTTACTGTGTGACTTTCACTTTTACTTGAGTCATTTTCTATTAAGGTATCTTTACTTTTACTCAAGTATGACAATTTAATACATTTTCCACCACTGCCTGTTACATACAGTGCCTTGCAAAAGTATTCATCCCCCTTGGCGTTTTTCCTACATTACAACCTGTAATTTAAATGGATTTTTATTTGGATTTCATGTAATGGACATTCACAAAATAGTTCAAATTGGTGAAGTGAAATGAAAAAAATTACTTGTTTCAAACAATTCTAAAAAATTAATAACGGAAAAGTGGTGCGTGTATACAGTGGGGAAAAAAAGTATTTAGTCAGCCACCAATTGTGCAAGTTCTCCCACTTAAAAAGATGAGAGAGGCCTGTAATTTTCATCATAGGTACACGTCAACTATGACAGACAAAATGAGGAAAAAAAATCCAGAAAATCACATTGTAGGATTTTTTATGAATTTATTTGCAAATTATTGTGGAAAATAAGTATTTGGTCACCTACAAACAAGCAAGATTTCTGGCTCTCACAGACCTGTAACATCTTCTTTAAGAGGCTCCTCTGTCCTCCACTCGTTACCTGTATTAATGGCACCTGTTTGAACTTGTTATCAGTATAAAAGACACCTGTCCACAACCTCAAACAGTCACACTCCAAACTTCACTTTAGCCAAGACCAAAGAGCTGTCAAAGGACACCAGAAACAAAATTGTAGACCTGCACCAGGCTGGGAAGACTGAATCTGCAATAGGTAAGCAGCTTGGTTTGAAGAAATCAACTGTGGGAGCAATTATTAGGAAATGGAAGACATACAAGACCACTGATAATCTCCCTCGATCTGGGTCTCCACGCAAGATCTCACCCCGTGGGGTCAAAATGATCACAAGAACGGTGAGCAAAAATCCCAGAACCACACGGGGGGACCTAGTGAATGACCTGCAGAGAGTTGGGACCAAAGTAACAAAGCCTACCATCAGTAACACACTACGCCACCAGGGACTCAAATCCTGCAGTGCCAGACGTGTCCCCCTGCTTAAGCCAGTACATGTCCAGGCCCGTCTGAAGTTTGCTAGAGTGCATTTGGATGATCCAGAAGAGGATTGGGAGAATGTCATATGGTCAGATGAAACCAAAATATATTTTTTTGGTAAAAACTCAACTCATCGTGTTTGGAGGACAAAGAATGCTGAGTTGCATCCAAAGAACACCATACCTACTGTGAAGCATGGGGGTGGAAACATCATGCTTTGGGGCTGTTTTTCTGCAAAGGGACCAGGACGACTGATCCGTGTAAAGGAAAGAATGAATGGGGCCATGTATCGTGAGATTTTGAGTGAAAACCTCCTTCCATCAGCAAGGGCATTGAAGATGAAACGTGGCTGGGTCTTTCAGCATGACAATGACCCCAAACACACCGCCCGGGCAACGAAGGAGTGGCTTCGTAAGAAGCATTTCAAGGTCCTGGAGTGGCCTAGCCAATCTCCAGATCTCAACCCCATAGAAAATCTTTGGAGGGAGTTGAAAGTCCGTGTTGCCCAGCGACAGCCCCAAAACATCACTGCTCTAGAGGAGATCTGCATGGAGGAATGGGCCAAAATACCAGAAACAGTGTGTGAAAACCTTGTGAAGACTTACAGAAAACGTTTGACCTGTGTCATTGCCAACAAAGGGTATATAACAAAGTATTGAGAAACTTTTGTTATTGACCAAATACTTATTTTCCACCATAATTTGCAAATAAATTCATAAAAAATCCTACAATGTGATTTTCTGGATTTTTTTTTCTCATTTTGTCTGTCATAGTTGACGTGTACCTATGATGAAAATTACAGGCCTCTCTCATCTTTTTAAGTGGGAGAACTTGCACAATTGGTGGCTGACTAAATACTTTTTTTCCCCACTGTATGTATTCACCCCCTTTGCTATGAAGCCCCTAAATAAGATCTGGTGCAACCAATTACCTTCAGAAGTTACATAATTATTGAAATAAAGTCCACCTGTGTGCAATCTAAGTGTCACATGATCTCAGTATATATACACCTGTTCTGAAAGGCCCCAGAGTCTGCAACACCACTAAGCAAGGGGCACCACCAAGCAAGCGGCACCATGAAGACCAAGGAGCTCTCCAAACAGGTCAGGGACAAAGTTGTGGAGAAGTACAGATCAGGGTTGGGTTATAAAAAAATATCTGAAACTTTGAACATCCCACGGAGCACCATTAAATCCATTATTAAAAAATTGAAAGAATATGGCACCACAACAAACCTGCCAAGAGAGGGCCGCCCACCAAAACTCACGGACCAGGCAAGGAGGGCATTAATCAGAGAGGCCACAAAGAGACCAAAGATAACCCTGAAGGAGCTGCACAGCGGAGATTGGAGTATCTGTCCATAGGACCACTTTAAGCCGTACACTCCACAGAGCTGGGCTTTACAGAAGAGTGGGCAGAAAAAAGTCATTGCTTAAAGAAAAAAATAAGCAAACACGTTTGGTGTTCGCCAAAACGCATGTGAGAGACTCCCCAAACATATGGAAGAAGGTACTCTGGTCAGATGAGACTAAAATTGAGCTTTTTGGTCTTCAAGGAAAACGCAATGTCTGGTGCAAACCCAACACTTCTCATCACCCCGAGAACACCATCCCCACAGTGAAGCGTGGTGGCAGCATCATGCTGTGGGGATGTTTTTCATCGGCAGGGACTGGGAAACTGGTCCGAATTGAAGGAATGATGGATGGTGCTAAATACAGGGAAATTCTTGAGGGAAACCTTTTTCAGTCTTCCAGAGATTTGAGACTGGGACGGAGGTTCACCTTCCAGCAGGACAATGACCCTAAGCATACTGCTAAAGCAACACTCAAGTGGTTTAAGGGGAAACATTTAAATGTCTTGGAATGACCTAGTCAAAGCCCAGACCTCAATCCAATTGAGAATCTGTGGTATGACTTAAAGATTGCTGTACACCAGCGGAACCCACCGAACTTGAAGGAGCTAGAGCAGTTTTGCCTTGAAGAATGGGCAAAAATCCCAGTGGCTAGATGTGCCAAGCTTATAGAGACATACCCCAAGAGACTTGCAGCTGTAATTGCTGCAAAAAGTGGCTCTACAAAGTTTTGACTTTGGGGGGGGTGAATAGTTATGCACGCTCAAGTTCTGTTTTTTTGTCTTATTTCTTTCACAATAAAAAATATTTTGCATCTTCAAAGTGGTATGCATGTTGTGTAAATCAAATGATACAAAGGCAACAAAATAGGAAAAATGCTAAGGGGGGTGAATACTTTCGCAAGCCACTGTACTTCCAAGTTCAGACCAGTATGACTGCATTCTAAATGATTAGACTGCATGCAAATCTTCTGCACAGCTCAAACACGGTCTTGTTCTCTAATGGCATTCTACTTGACTGAAGCATGTTTGCAAAGCCTCATCAATTAGAACCACATGAGCAGCAGCCGCAGATGGCTGTGATAAGGTCATAATGAACAGGCTCACCATCGTGGATATGCAGAGTTAACTATGAATTGGACTTTATTACCCACCTAAACTGGTATGAATCAGTGGATTCCCTCTCCACCTCTCCTCCCTTCCACCTATCCTCTCCTCCCTCCTCCTCGGGCTCTATCCTTTCCTCCACTCTGCTGTGTTCCTGAGCCGTCTCAAACTCCAGGAGATGTCTTCCTGTGTGAGGGACCACCTCTTCCTGTAACCCCGTCTCCAGCTTCCTGTCTGTGATACTGGAGGAAAACATTTTGTCAAAATCAACCAACCATGCAGTTCTGTACATGACTCTTTAAAACAGGATTTTTTGGGGGCCAATTTGCCAATTGATAACACTTCATTGAATGGCAGTGACTACGAACAGTGACTTTTACCTGACAGGGCCGAAACTGAAAGTCATGAATAGTAGCACTGCCATGACGCAGACGGCCCTCTTGTTGTTACCAGATTCACTGCCCTGGAACAGAGAGAGGAGAGTTAGAGCACAATGTAAACACTATGGCCAGGACGATACCAGTATCGCGATGCTCGTTAGTATCGTGGCAAGGAAACAAAACACGAAGAGGGTTGACTTCTTTAGGAAAACAGCCGTCTTTTGGAAACAAACGTCATTATGTTGTCATCCAGAGGGACATTTATTTATTTTCCAAGCTATACAACACAATATTTTACATACAGCAGGTTTTTAAAGGACCAAAGTGTTCTACTTCGGGTTTTCATTTTTACCCTGGAAAAAATATTGCGATACTGGTATCGTCCTGGCCCTAGTAAACACGCAAGTACCAACATGTCCTCAATGACCTCTTTGAATGTATTCCTAGTTGTTGCTTTAACAGTCAAATCTTAACCACATTCTTAAGACTTTCATTTAGAAAGATTCATTGAAAGCAATACAGTCCATCCGGTTCATTAGGGAAATCCATCTCTGCCTCAGTAATGTAATCACGAACACATTTGCTTAAGGGAGGTTTCCTGGCTTTCCAGCTCCCCTGCCACCCTCCCTCCTCTGTCTCCTACCCCTCCCCTTGATTCTACTCCTGTACCTCCGCCACTACTCTCCTCCCATACCCCTCCGTTCTCCCTTGCCCTGTACCTTCTTCCCTCCCACTCCACTCCACTCCACCCACCCTCCCTCCCCACCCCTCCTGTACCTCTTTCCCGGCAAGCCTCTCCCTCAGGGCCTGGTTCTCCCTGCGGAGGCGCTCGTTCTCCTGCTGCACCTCCCTCAGCTGGCCCTCCAGGTTCTGCAGGTACTCCTTCTTCTTCTTGCGTGACTGGCACGCCGACTCCCGGTTCTTGATCATCCGCTGCTGCCTCTTCATCACCTTCATCTGAGACGCGGCCGGAGGAGAGAATGCATGAAAGTTAATGGGTGTATGATCTAACAGTGAAGCCTGAGGTAACGCAACGGTTGAAGAAGAAATTGAGAGAGACCTACTCACTGACTGACTGACATGTGACTGACAGACACTCACATCGATGCCGTTGCAGTTGCTCCCTGGCAGAGAGGACGCTGGGACTATGGGTTTGCTGGGGAAGGGGGCCGTGGGGCTATGGCAGTGAGGCATTGTGGGGGAGACGGGCTCCATTTTGACGATGGCTGGAGCGGACCCCAGACAGACGGACTGGGAAAGCACCACTAAGGGAGGAAAGGAATGTGACATCACTTAGCTATTACATCATGTATTATGTAATGGCATGGCCATTTACCACACAAAAAAGAGAATGAAATACAAACACATTCTAATCAATCACAGGAATAGACATTAATAGGTATTGTGGCGATTTGAGCATACACACACAGATACATACAGTAACTCTGAATTCAAAACTTCTGAGTTCAACGCTCCCCTTTAATTAACCTCATGCATTCACCAAATGGTAAGCCTGGAATAAGGTAATGTGTGAAAAATGGTCAGTCTGGTCCCAAGACTCACCAGGCCTGCTCTGGTCCATGCTAGGCAGGCTGTGCAGTATGAGGGCCTTGGCTGGACTGGGAGCCTGGGGGACGGGGAGAGCTGCTACACACACAGGCCTGGGCTGGATGAGAGGCTTACTGCTCAGGATGGTACTGGCTTTAATCGTGGCCGCAGTGGGGTGGACTGGAGGGACAGAGAACATGATAGTGTGGGAGTTAAAACCACTCCCATGCACTATAAATGTCTGCCAAGAACAATGTCAACAACATTTGCACCAAAAGTACATGATATGAAGTGTGCTCTCGTGGCTGAAGTCTTTCCTGTGCAGCACATTGATAGCTGACGTCACTGTAGAAACGCGTACCTGTGGCCTGTGGCTGTGTGTCGATGCCATTGGCTGCTGTTTGGTGTTGCTGTGGCTGTGGGGGCAGTTTGGACTGTGGTTGGGCCAGTTGTGCGGAGGCCACCGTGACTTCACATGTGCCAAGTGGTGGTGCCAGCACATCTCCAAACATGTAAGGAGGTGTGGGCGGGTTCTCCCCTTTCACTGTGATCTGAATGGTAGAAAGAGAGATGTGCAAGAAATGTTAAAAAAGGCGTCACACCTTTGTTGCACATTGGTTAGTTTTGAAATACTCTGACTATGTTCTAAAGTCCATCATTATGTCACTGAAAATTAGCACTTTGTGTACATTGCATCTCAGTGTCTCTAAACTGTGATGCATCAATATAGCATAGGGTGCCTTTAGCAGTGTGATGTGGAAGCTGATCTCTGTCTGGACTGACCTGTGAGTCTGGGAGCTGATCTCTGTCTGGACTGACCTGTGAGTCTGGGAGCTGATCTCTGTCTGGACTGACCTGTGAGTCTGGGAGCTGATCTCTGTCTGGACTGACCTGTGAGTCTGGGAGCTGATCTCTGTCTGGACTGACCTGTGAGTCTGGGAGCTGATCTCTGTCTGGACTGACCTGTGAGTCTGGGAGCTGATCTCTGTCTGGACTGACCTGTGAGTCTGGAAGTGACGTCAGGGAGCAGTCTGAGGCTAGCGAGGAGGCAGGGGAGGGAGGCTCAGCCTTTACCCGGAACACTGGAACAGCAGACACAAATTATACATTGTGAATATTTCACATTCAAGCATAAGACGCACACATACACGTAAGCAATAGCCAAAGAGGAACTTACACATGTCCACTGGCAAAGGCTGTGTTATTGTCATTTCATCTTTCAATACGGGACTGTCCCCTTAAGAGTGAGAGGAAGGCAGAGCAGAGAGAGAGAGAGAGAGGGAGCAAGGTTTTACAAGTACACCAAAACCGACGCTGAGCTACAATGACACCTTACTACTAAACTGAAGTGATGTTCCTATTTTACTTTATGGGCCTTCTATAGTAGTAATAACATGTCTACTACCACAACTAATACTTTAAAAAGGAAAACCTCTTCTTATGCTTCCTGCCATGCTTTATTAATCTCTGCACCTGTGAGAAGGTTGTCGTCCAGGTGTCTCCATGGCGATGTGGGATTGTCGGGATCAAGGGTCAGCACGAGATCGTTGTCAAACTGCGAGGAGAGAGAAGAAGCGGAGCACAGAATTAGGCCATCGTGTGGATTAGTCAGTAGGTTGGCAGGGGGAGCACCATCGGTTGCCCCAACAGGCAAATCAGCCCCATAACCTTGGCATCACACACTGAACTCTCACCACTGCTAGGTAGTGTGTAACGCTGCCTGGTTTATACTGATATACATAGACATGGAATCACTGGTCACTTTAATAAATGGAACACTAGTCACTAATGTTTACATACTGCTTTACTCATTTCATATGTGAGGGAAAGAAGTATTTGATCCCCTGCTGATTTTGTACGTTTGCCCACTGACAAAGACATGATCAGTCTATAATTTTAATGGTAGGTTTATTTGAACAGTGAGAGACAGAATAGCAACAAAAAAATCCAGAAAAACGCATGTAAAATTTTTTATAAATGTATTTGCATTTTAATGAGGGAAATAAGTATTTGACCCCTCTGCAAAACATGACTTAGTACTTGGTGGCAAAACCCTTGTTGGCAATCACAGAGGTCAGACGTTTCTTGTAGTTGGCCACCAGGTTTGCACACATCTCAGGAGGGATTTTGTCCCACTGCTCTTTGCAGATCTTCTCCAAGTCATTAAGGTTTCGAGGCTGACGTTTGGCAACTCGAACCTTCAGCTCCCTCCACAGATTTTCTATGGGATTAAGGTCTGGAGACTGGCTAGGCCACTCCAGGACCTTAATGTGCCTCTTCTTGAGCCACTCCTTTGTTGCCTTGGCCGTGTGTTTTGGGTCATTGTCATGCTGGAATACCCATCCACGACCCATTTTCAATGCCCTGGCTGAGGGAAGGAGGTTCTCACCCAAGATTTGACGGTACATGGCCCCGTCCATCGTCCCTTTGATGCGGTGAAGTTGTCCTTGTCCTTAGCATAAAAACACCCCAAAAGGTGTTAATGTTTCCACCTCCATGTTTGACGGTGGGGATGGTGTTCTTGGGGTCATAGGCAGCATTCCTCCTCCTCCAAACACGACGAGTTGAGTTGATGCCAAAGAGCTCAGGCTGAGGGAGAATGACCGTTCTTTTGTGTTTCTTCCATTTGCGAATAATCGCACCAACTGTTGTCACCTTTTCACCAAGCTGCTTGGCGATGGTCTTGTAGCCCATTCCAGCCTTGTGTAGGTCTACAATATTGTCCCTGACATCCTTGGAGAGCTCTTTGGTCTTGGCCATGGTGGAGAGTTTGGAATCTGATTGATTGATTGCTTATGTGGACAGGTGTCTTTTATACAGATAAAAAACGGAGATTAGGAGCACTCCCTTTAAGAGTGTGGTCCTAATCTCAGCTCATTACCTGTATAAAAGACACCTGGGAGCCAGAAATCTTTCTGATTGAGAGGGGGTCAAATAATTATTTCCCTCATTAAAATGCAAATCAATTTATAACATTTTTGACATGCATTTTTCTGGATTATTTTGTTGTTATTCTGTCTCTCACTGTTCAAATAAACCTACCATTAAAATTATAGACATATAATTTCTTTGTCAGTGGGCAAACGTACAAAATCAGCAGGGGATCAAATACTTTTTTCCCCCTCACTGTATATACTGCATTTTAGTCAATGCCACTCCGACATTGCTTGTCCTAATATTTATATATTCTTAATTCCATTCTTTACTTTTAGATTTGTGTGTATTGTTGTGAATTGTTAGATACTACTGCATTGTTGGAGCTAGGAACACAAGCATTTAGCTACACATCTGCTAAATATGTGTATGTGACCAATAAAATTTGATTTGATAAAATAAGAATGAGCAGATTGCCGCACTATTGCACACTGTATTTTATTTAAACTTTATTTTACTAGGCAGGTCAATTAAGAACAAATTCTTATTTACAGTGATGGCCTGGTAATCCTGAATGGACTGAGATGCTTGCATCAGATAGGCCTAGTCTTTATGGGCCTAATCTTAATTTGAAATACACTCGTGTAACTGAGACTTCTGCACAAATCAATGGGAGAATTGAACATTTGAGAATTACACGTTGTTGGATCTCAAATTTTGACCATATTGTGCAAGCAGATATTGAGGTAACAGTGGGGGTTACCACATACAGTGGGGAAAAAAAGTATTTAGTCAGCCACCAATTGTGCAAGTTCTCCCACTTAAAAAGATGAGAGAGGCCTGTAATTTTCATCATAGGTACACGTCAACTATGACAGACAAATTGAGGGAAAAAAATCCAGAAAATCCCATTGTAGGATTTTTTATGAATTTATTTGCAAATTATGGTGGAAAATAAGTATTTGGTCACCTACAAACAAGCAAGATTTCTGGCTCTCACAGACCTGTAACTTCTTCTTTAAGAGGCTCCTCTGTCCTCCACTCGTTACCTGTATCAATGGCACCTGTTTGAACTTGTTTTCAGTATAAAAGACACCTGTCCACAACCTCAAACAGTCACACTCCAAACTCCACTATGGCCAAGACCAAAGAGCTGTCAAAGGACACCAGAAACAAAATTGTAGACCTGCACCAGAATGGGAAGACTGAATCTGCAATAGGTAAGCAGCTTGGTTTGAAGAAATCAACTGTGGGAGCAATTATTAGGAAATGGAAGACATACAAGACCACTGATAATCTCCCTCGATCTGGGGCTCCACGCAAGATCTCACCCCGTGGGGTCAAAATGATCACAAGAACGGTGAGCAAAAATCCCAGAACCACACGGGGGGACCTAGTGAATGACCTGCAGAGAGCTGGGACCAAAGTAACAAAGCTTACCATCAGTAACACACTACGCCGCCAGGGACTCAAATCCTGCAGTGAAAGACGTGTCCCCCTGCTTAAGCCAGTACATGTCCAGGCCCGTCTGAAGTTTGCTAGAGTGCATTTGGATGATCCAGAAGAGGATTGGGAGAATGTCATATGGTCAGATGAAACCAAAATATAACTTTTTGGTAAAAACTCAACTCGTCGTGTTTGGAGGACAAAGAATGCTGAGTTGCATCCAAAGAACACCATACCTACTGTGAAGCATGGGGGTGGAAACATCATGCTTTGGGGCTGTTTTTCTGCAAAGGGACCAGGACGACTGATCTGTGTAAAGGAAAGAATGAATGGGGCCATGTATCGTGAGATTTTGAGTGAAAACCTCCTTCCATCAGCAAGGGCATTGAAGATGAAACGTGGCTGGGTCTTTCAGCATGACAATGATCCCAAACACACCGCCCGGGCAACGAAGGAGTGGCTTCGTAAGAAGCATTTCAAGGTCCTGGAGTGGCCTAGCCAGTCTCCAGATCTCAACCCCATAGAAAATCTTTGGAGGGAGTTGAAAGTCTGTGTTGCCCAGCGACAGCCCCAAAACATCACTGCTCTAGAGGAGATCTGCATGGAGGAATGGGCCAAAATACCAGCAACAGTGTATGAAAACCTTGTGAAGACTTACAGAAAATGTTTGACCTGTGTCATTGCCAACAAAGGGTATATAACAAAGTATTGAGAAACCTTTGTTATTGACCAAATACTTATTTTCCACCATAATTTGCTAATAAATTTATTAAAAATCCTACAATGTGATTTTCTGGATTTTTTCCCCTCATTTTGTCTGTCATAGTTGACGTGTACCTATGATGAAAATTACAGGCCTCTCTCATCTTTTTAAGTGGGAGAACTTGCACAATTGGTGGCTGACTAAATACTTTTTTCCCCCACTGTATACTACTAACAAACAAGATATTTCCAATGGTTGATTGTAGGGATGTAGAGAGTAGAGTGTGGCAGGTAGCTTAGTGGTTAAGAGCGTTGTGCCAGTAACCGAAAGGTCGCTGGTTCTAATCCCCGAGCCGACTAGGTGAAAAATCTGTCGATGTGCCCTTGAGCAAGGCACTTAACCCTAATTGCTCCTGTAAGTCGCTCTGGATAAGAGCGTCTGCTAAACGAGTACTAAAATACAATTTAAAAAAGGCTATTTGAAGAATCTCAAATATAAAATATATTTTGATTTGTTTAACACTTTTTTGGTTACTACATGACTCCATGTGTTATTTCATAGTTTTGATGTCTTCACTATTATTCTACAATGTAGAAAATAGTACAAATAAAGAAAAACCCTTGAATGAGTAGGTGTCCAAACTTTTGACTGGTACAGTAGATTGGAATAGGCTAGAGATGGGTAAATGAGTCCTCCAACGGATGTCAAAACTCAATCTTTAACCCGACTAAAAATCACCTTTTTTTATACTGTGAAATATTTTGTGGAATGTGCTTTGTGGCTGCCCGAACGGGCATGTAACATTTTGTCCCGATTTTATTTAAAAAATGGTCTTGAAGACAACGTTCATTTGCTTTGACTCTAGTGTTCCATTTGTACATGCGCATTTGCAGGACACAACAAAAAAAGAAATCAAGCCAAGCATCAGTTCTTCTCCCTAAATTCATTTTCCCCTCCGTGTCTCACTCACTAAATTGTGTTCCGTCCGCTCCTGCTACACGTGTGCCGAGTGCGCACACAAGCTTCTGTTAGCCCTACAGAAAGAAATGCCTATAAAAACGGATCTAACTGATGGGATACACAAGCTACATTCCTTGCCAAATGACAACAGTTTAATCAGAAATTCAAAATGAACTGGTTGACTGATGTAGGGAAATATGTGTTCCAACAACGAGCTGCAGATTTGAAATAATTGCATCCTGTCTATTTTCCACCTAGGCTACTTTGCAAACTGCTAACGCCATTTAGAATTGGTTAGCCTAGGCTATAACCCCCCTAAACATAGATAGGTTCTACACTGAAAATATGCCAAGACATTCATTTGATAAAGACAGAGCGTATTTTCATCAGAATCATTAACACCAGGCCTACTCACCAAATAGATGTTGTGGTCTTAATTAATCTCCATGCAGTGTTTAATGTAGAATTCTTAATCCGTTTAGAAAAATTTGAAAGAAAAGGAAAAATAAACTAAATCGAACATCTGTATATCGAAGAAAGATTTTGGTTTGTAACCCTCAGAAAATTGTCTTTCAATTCGCTAAATTGAGCCCCGTTTCAAATGATCACTCTTTGAGAATAACTATTCCAGACGTGAGATGCGCATCACTTCGCATTGGCAATTTATTTCATTTAGAAAAATTGTTGGTTCGATTTTATTCTGTTATATGACATTCTTTTTTCCCTATAAATTAGGTGCGTCTTGACTGTGATAAGTCTTGGGAAATAAGAGCGTTGTGTCTGCTAAATTAACAAAGCAAGGCTATGCCATTGCACAGCCATAGGCTTCAACAAGCAAGCGCCACTGCTAAGGTTACTACCTGTTTGAAGATTGTGTTCCACAATATAATATAACATATGTCCAGTCGGTGGTCGGGAGAGGTTGTGTTTTCTCTAGCAGGAGGTAAGCTTGGCTTCTTATATGGTGTTGAGTAAAGCTTAAACCATGTATTTAGATTGTAGGTAGGTATTGTAGTTAGGTATTATAGGTAGTTTACTTAGGTAGTTATTGTAGGTTATTGTAGGTTATTGTAGGTAATTATTGTAGGTAAGTATTGTATTCGGCGGACCCCGGCGAAGCACGAGGCTAGCTAACCCACTACTTGGACCAACAAAGCTAGCTAGCTAGCGGGTAGCTACTGGTAACTTTTAGCAACTGTGGATAGCTGTTTCCAATGTTATTTCACGCTTAAGAGTACCTGTAATTAAGCCAGCTAGCTAGCTACCATTCAGCTGTTTTTCTAACCTCATTATCCGAGGCATTAACGTTAGGTGGTTGGTGGCTGCTGTACTTAATTACAGCTACTGATTGCAGTCTGCCACCCAGACAGCTGGCGTCGGGTAAGTTTGGCTTTATACATAGCTTGGGCTTAAACTATGTATTTAGATTGTAGTTAGGTATTATAGGTAGGCATCGTGGGCTGTATATTATTAGGTATTATAGGTAGGCATCGTGGGCTGTTGTGGGTAGTTATTGTAGGTTAGCATTGTATTCGGCGGTGCCGGGTGTAGCACGAAGCTAGCTAGCTAGCTAACTCACCTCCTGGACTAGCTGGCGAGTAGCTATTAGCAACGGTAGCAACTAAATACAATATCCTTTTAGCCAGCTACATTTGTTCGCAGCGCCGCCGTTATTCAAACAAAGTCAACACAGCAGCCATTGCTAGCTAGCCAACACGACCGGCTAGCTGTACTGCAGCAGCTAAATACAATATATTTGTGCTAGCTAGCCAACGTTTAATTATTGCTGCGTTATGAAAGGAACTAGACACGGACACGAATTATCTGTTTAGTGTGTTAACACACTATTGGTAGTTTGTTGTAACCAAGTATTGGTGCTAAACTGTGTGTTATTGGATGCTAGCATGCTAGTTAGCTATAGCGTCATAGTTAGCTAGCTGAATAAAGTAAGTTGAGTCTATTCTTGAAACATTGAACCGCTGTAGTTCACAACAATTCTAATTTCTAAAGTGGAAGTTGGGAGAGTTTTATTCGGGTGGTTCAGTGAAACAATTATAGTTTCTGGGGTGAAGTTGGGAGAGTTATATTTGGGAGTTTTGGTTTTTACTCTCTCCTTTCCCAGATGTTTAGTTCATTTCATTCCGATCTCCTCTGCATTATTGTAGCCATTTGCTACAGCCTGTCAACTATGCCTCTGCCTATCCCTGTTCTCTCCTCTCCGCACAGGCTACACAAACGCCTCACACCGCGTGGCTGCTGCCTCTCTAACCTGGTGGTCCCTGCACGCACCCCACACCTGGAGTTCCAGGTCTCAGGCAGCCTCTGGAACTGCCGTTCTGCTGCCAACAAGGCTGACTTCATCCCAGCCTATGCTACCCTCCAGTCCCTCGACTTCCTGGCGCTGACGGAAACATGGATTACCACTGAAAACACTGCTACTCCTACTGCTCTCTCCTCGTCTGACCATGTGTTCTCGCATACCCCGAGAGCATCTGGTCAGAGGGGTGGTGGCACAGGAATCCTCATCTCTCCCAAGTGGACATTCTCAATTTTTCCCCTAACCCATCTGTCTATCTCCTCATTTGAATTCCATGCTGTCACAGTCACTAGCCCATTTAAGCTTAATATCCTTGTCATCTATCGCCCTCCAGGTTCCCTTGGAGAGTTCATTAATGAGCTTGACGCCTTGATAAGTTCCTTTCCTGAGGATGGCTCACCCCTCACAGTTCTGGGGGATTTCAACCTCCCTACGTCTACATTTGACTCATTTCTCTCTGCCTCCTTCTTTCCACTCCTCTCCTCTTTTGACCTCACCCTCTCACCGTCCCCCCCTACTCACAAGGCAGGCAATACGCTTGACCTCATCTTTACTAGATGCTGCTCTTCTACTAATCTCACTGCAACTCCCCTCCATGTCTCCGACCACTACTTTGTATCCTTTTCTCTCTCGCTCTCCTCCAACACTACTCACTCTGCCCCTACACAGATGGTAATGCGCCGCCGCAACCTTCGCTCTCTCTCTCCCACTACTCTCTCCTCTTCCATCCTATCATCTCTTCCCTCTGCTCAATCCTTCTCCCTCCAATCTCCTGATTCTGCCTCCTCAACCCTCCTCTCCTCCCTTTCTGCATCCTTTGACTCCCTGTGTCCCCTATCCTCCCGGCCGGCTCGGTCCTCCCCTCCAGCTCCGTGGCTTGATGACTCATTGCGAGCTCACAGAACAGAGCTACGGGCAGCGGAGCGGAAATGGAAGAAAACTAAACTCCCTGCCGACCTGGCATCTTTTCACTCCCTCCTCTCTACATTTTCTTCATCTGTTTCTGCTGCTAAGGCCACTTTCTACCACTCTAAATTCCAAGCATCTGCCTCTAACCCTAGGAAGCTCTTTGCCACATTCTCCTCCCTGCTGAATCCTCCTCCCCCCCCTCCTCTCTCTCTGTGGATGACTTCGTCAACCACTTTGAAAAGAAGGTTGACGACATCCGATCCTCGTTTGTTAAGTCTAATGACACTGCTGGTCCTGCTCACACTGCCCTACCCTATGCTTTGACTTCTTTCTCCCCTCTATCTCCAGATAAAATCTTGCGACTTGTGACTGCAGGCCGCCCAACAACCTGCCCGCTTGACCCCATCCCCTCCTCTCTTCTCCAGACCATCTCCGGTGACCTTCTCCCCTACCTCACCTCGCTGATCAACTCATTCTTGACCGCTGGCTATGTCCCTTCCGTCTTCAAGAGAGCGAGAGTTGCACCCCTTCTCAAAAAACCAACACTCGATCCCACTGATGTCAACAACTACAGACCAGTATCCCTTCTTTCTTTTCTTTCCAAAACTATTGAGCGTGCCGTCTTTAGCCAACTCTCTTGCTATCTCTCTCAGAATGACCTTCTTGATCCAAACCAGTCAGGTTTCAGGACTGGTCATTCAACTGAGACTGCTCTTCTCTGTGTCACGGAGGCTCTCCGCACTGCTAAAGCTAACTCTCTCTCCTCTGCTCTTGTCCTTCTAGACCTGTCTGCTGCCTTTGATACTGTGAACCATCAGATCCTCCTCTCCACCCTCTCCGAGCTGGGCATCTCCGGCGCGGCTCACTCCTGGATCGCGTCCTACCTGACCGGTCGCTCCTACCAAGTGGCGTGGCGAGAAGCTGTCTCCGCACCACGTGCTCTCACCACTGGTGTCCCCCAGGGCTCAGTTCTAGGCCCTCTCCTATTCTCCCTATACACCAAGTTACTTGGCTCTGTCATATCCTCACATGGCCTCTCCTATCATTGCTACGCTGACGATACACAACTAATCTTCTCCTTTCCCCCTTCTGATAACCAGGTGGCGAATCGCATCTCTGCATGTCTGGCAGACATATCAGTATGGATGACGGATCACCACCTCAAGCTGAACCTTGGCAAGACGGAGCTGCTCTTCCTCCCGGGGAAGGACTGCCCGTTCCATGATCTCGCCATCACGGTTGACAACTCCATTGTGTCCTCTTCCCAGAGTGCGAAGAGCCTTGGCGTGACCCTGGACAACACCCTGTCGTTCTCCGCTAACATCAAGGCGGTGACCCGATCCTGCAGGTTCATGCTCTACAACATTCGGAGAGTACGACCCTGCCTTACACAGGAAGCGGCACAGGTCCTAATCCAGGCACTTGTCATCTCCCGTCTGGATTACTGCAACTCGCTGTTGGCTGGGCTCCCTGCCTGTGCCATTAAACCCCTACAACTCATCCAGAATGCCGCAGCCCGTCTGGTGTTCAACCTTCCCAAGTTCTCTCACGTCACCCCGCTCCTCCGCACACTCCACTGGCTTCCAGTTGAAGCTCGCATCTGCTACAAGACCATGGTGCTTGCCTATGGAGCTGTGAGGGGATCGGCACCTCTGTACCTTCAGGCTCTGATCAGTCCCTACATCCAAACGAGGGCATTGCATTCATCCACCTCTGGCCTGCTGGCTCCCCTTCCTCTGCGGAAGCATAGTTCCCGCTCAGCCCAGTCAAAACTGTTCGCTGCTCTGGCACCCCAATGGTGGAACAAGCTCCCTCACGACGCCAGGACAGCGGAGTCACTCACCACCTTCCGGAGACATTTGAAACCCCACCTCTTTAAGGAATACCTGGGATAGGATAAAGTAATCCTTCTACCCCCCCCCCCCCCTAAAAAAAAAAAAAAGATATTGTAAAGTGGTTATCCCACTGGCTATAGGGTTTGTAAGTCGCTCTGGATAAGAGCGTCTGCTAAATGACGTAAATGTAAATGTATAACCAGTTGATTTTACGGTTTCGATAAATGAATCTTAAATGGCACATATACATATACATATATATATATATATATATATATGGGGCAATTTAGAAATTAGGATTTGTTATCTGTAATGGTTTTGATAAATTAGGCATTGTTGCGTACTGTTGGCATATAGATAATGCACAAATATTTATTTCCAGTTCAGGCCTTGTGTTCTAAAAATAGACCCCCCCCCCCCACTTTGAGTACTCAAAAAATAAATGCGAGTGCTCTAACCGTCAAAACATTTCAAATGCCCATCCCTAGAATAGGCCTCATGTTGAGTAGACCGGGAATTAGGTCTAAATCATTGAAAGAGTGATTAGCATTGGTCATAGCTATGAATTAACTTCGATGTGGTGATACAACATGTGCAGTACAGTGGTCAGATAATACAGTCAGGGTCTGCGAGCAGAAACTCTTTGTCCGTACCGATGTTTCATATTTCGGTCCTCTCGTGTACTCCCCGTCCTCTCCCTCCTCCATGCTCTCACACTGGTACAGACAGGCATCTGAGACAGACAGACCGACCAATTAGTTAGTACTGTAGGAACATAATTATGCACATGGACAGACACACTAGTTGCTTGAGTATCAGTTGCAATAGCGGTGGTAAGTAAAGCCTTATCACTATACCACAGTGACCCCTTGTCGCCATGGTTTCCCATGCCTTATTTGGTTTGTCAAGGGCTTGAAACACGACTCTGACCTTTGAGCTAAAACAAGAAGAGGGATCTACTAGTAAATGATGGTTGTGATCATAAACACACCTAAAATGAGCTCAAGGTTTGATGCTTTTCCACACCCATTTTAAAATTCAAAGCAGCTTTAATTCACAGGAGTCCAGTTTGGGTTTTCCGGCTTTACAAATTGAGGGAAATCTAAGCAATTGAGGGGAAGCTGGATTAAAAGACATGAGATGGAGGTTTTCAGCCCTGAGGTGACCCATGCTCAATAGCAGAGGGATCAGATACCAACCTGCTCTGTGCTGAGAATTGTTCCCCGTTACTGATGAATTTTAATTAGCCAAGGGCTAGCTAAAGTCTTAGCTACTCATTATAATAGTAGACCCCATTAACTAGAGGGCCAATTTATGGGCTGAAATGAAATTGTAGTTCTAGCCTACATTATCGTGGGATGTTTTTTTCTTGAAAGAATGCTAGACTGAGTAGGCTATCCTTTACAACTCTAAATCGTTTTTCACAACTAGTTTTGATTCATATGGCAGGCCTAACTATTTAAATTATGTCTATCATAAAGAGTAAATGTAAAATTGAATCAGGTTCAGTGATCACAGGAAGTTAAAGTGCATGAGACAACCAAAGACTTAAGTCTGCAAACTTGAGCATACAAAAGCAATGATCAGGGGGTCAGTAAAAGGGGAAGTTTAGTATCTAAAATACAGTGCCCTACAATGAAAGCAAGCCAATCTGTCAGATGCAAATGCTATTGATTTAAGAAAGGGACTGAGATACCCAGATGTCCCAGACCACCAGATGTCCCATAAAGCCAGCTATGTTTTCAGTATTTAGATAGGCCTTAGCCTATGTTTTGGTTCCACATATTGCATACGTTTGTAATTCAGGTATTTGGGATCGATGGTCTTTTCAGCTAGCTTTAATCTTATGGAAAATGAAAGCTTGCAGAGCACAAGCTTTTCTCACACTAACACCAAATATTTTGTTTAACTATATAATTAACCATCCTATCTGTGCTAATACAGTGACATCCGGTTTGCTGCCCAGTGCACATATATAGCTACAGTCATTGGCACACACCCACGCAAGAAACCAAACTACCCCGAACTGCACATCATTCTACCACCAACTTTCACATTATGATTTTTCGTAATTTGCTGCCAGGGTCAACCTGGTAAGGTTAGGAAATGGAAGATGCATAGTCAAATTCACGCGTTCGTGATCAGCGAGTCTCGTTAGCTAGCTACAAGTTAGCTCATCATTTTAGCTAGTTAGCTACAGTACGTAGCTAGCTAACGCATCCATGCTGCCCTGTGGTAAACATGCATTACAGTACCATGTATTATCTCTCTCACTTACCCCAATCTTCGCTTGTCAGGAGGTTATCAGCGAAGAAACGACTATCCAAATCAGATAGTAAATCCGTAGTCATAGCCACAAGGCGTTTGTTAATTAGAGGGGGTGTAGATAATCACTGATAAATTATATCAAAAAAGATAAATCCGCGAAATCGATTTTACAGCGAATGATGCTCAGTTGGCGATTAAGTCCATCGATGTACAAAAGAAAACTATAATTTCTTACGCGAAACATTAGATTTTTTTCATAATATCCACTCGATCCACAGGCACAGCACCATCTCGCATTTGATGACATCCAGACAAGAAACGAAATTTCCGCAAAAGGCCCGCCCATTTTCAATACAGGATCCAATCAAAGCAACGATTTGTTAGATTGATTATTCGATCGGCCTATCCAATAATATGATTACTATTTAGGCAGAGTAAAACCGTTGTGGGTGGACAGAAAGAAGATGTTTAAAGGTGATTCGGCTCAATCGCACTTCAGAATTTTGAGTGACGTTGAAAATATTAAATGGTAGACATGTAATTAGGCATTCCTGTCAAAGGACAGGCTATAAAAACCAATCGTGTTCAACGATGAGAACCTTTCCTTTGAGCACATGGTGGCCAGCTAGCTAAAATTGTCCCTTTCCTAAATTGCCTATGGATGGAGATAGGGATTTGGATTAATTCTCCGTACTGGCCAATGATTATAACGGCGATTCTGATCCAACCATAAATTCATACATTGTGCCCCTTGCCTAAGAGGATGGAAGTTCAATAGCTCAATTGGTAGAGCATGGCGCTTGTAACGCCAGGGTAGTGGGTTCGATCCCCGGGACCACCCATAAGTAAAAATGTATGCACACGACTGTAAGTCGCTTTGGATAAAAGCGTCTGCTAAATGGCATATTATTTAGTAGCCTAGTGTTAACTAGCTAACGTTACCAATGAAAGTTTTTAGCCAAGTAGCAGGACAACAAACTAAAAGCGTGTACTGTATCAGAGTGATAGACAGTTTCGTCAACATGAAAGAGAGGAGGATCATGGCATTGGCTTTTCTCTACAGGTAGGTGTCTTGTTTTGTATGCTTTGTACAAAATAATAAAATGCAGGACGACAGGATATTTATAAACGTAGCTCTTTATTAACTAGCTATAACTGGCATGTTCATGTGTCTCTTTTTTTTTTGGGGGGGGGGGGGGGGTGGGTTGGGGTAAGGGGGGGGTAGAAGGATTACTTTATCCTATCCCAGGTATTCCTTAAAGAGGTGGGGTTTCAAATGTCTCCGGAAGGTGGTGAGTGACTCCGCTGTCCTGGCGTCGTGAGGGAGCTTGTTCCACCATTGGGGTGCCAGAGCAGCGAACAGTTTTGACTGGGCTGAGCGGGAACTATGCTTCCGCAGAGGTAGGGGAACCAGCAGGCCAGAGGTGGATGAACGCAATGCCCTCGTTTGGGTGTAGGGACTGATCAGAGCCTGAAGGTACGGAGGTGCCGTTCCCCTCACAGCTCCGTAGGCAAGCACCATGGTCTTGTAGCAGATGCGAGCTTCAACTGGAAGCCAGTGGAGTGTGCGGAGGAGCGGGATGACGTGAGAGAACTTGGGAAGGTTGAACACCAGACGGGCTGCGGCATTCTGGATGAGTTGTAGGGGTTTAATGGCACAGGCAGGGAGCCCAGCCAACAGCGAGTTGCAGTAATCCAGACGGGAGATGACAAGTGCCTGGATTAGGACCTGTGCCGCTTCCTGTGTAAGGCAGGGTCGTACTCACCGAATGTTGTAGAGCATGAACCTACAGGATCGGGTCACCACCTTGATGTTAGCGGAGAACGACAGGGTGTTGTCCAGGGTCACGCCAAGGCTCTTCGCACTCTGGGAGGAGGACACAACGGAGTTGTCAACCGTGATGGCGAGATCATGGAACAGGCAGTCCTTCCCCGGGAGGAAGAGCAGCTCCGTCTTGCCAAGGTTCAGCTTGAGGTGGTGATCCGTCATCCATACTGATATGTCTGCCAGACATGCAGAGATGCGATTCGCCACCTGGTTATCAGAAGGGGGAAAGGAGAAGATTAGTTGTGTGTCGTCAGCGTAGCAATGATAGGAGAGGCCATGTGAGGATATGACAGAGCCAAGTGACTTGGTGTATAGCGAGAATAGGAGAGGGCCTAGAACTGAGCCCTGGGGGACACCAGTGGTGAGAGCACGTGGTGCGGAGACAGCTTCTCGCCACGCCACTTGGTAGGAGCGACCGGTCAGGTAGGACGCAATCCAAGAGTGAGCCGCGCCGGAGATGCCCAGCTCGGAGAGGGTGGAGAGGAGGATCTGATGGTTCACAGTATCACAGGCAGCAGACAGGTCTAGAAGGACAAGAGCAGAGGAGAGAGAGTTAGCTTTAGCAGTGCGGAGAGCCTCCGTGACACAGAGAAGAGCAGTCTCAGTTGAATGACCAGTCTTGAAACCTGACTGGTTTGGATCAAGAAGGTCATTCTGAGAGAGATAGCAAGAGAGTTGGCTAAAGACGGCACGCTCAATAGTTTTGGAGAGAAAAGAAAGAAGGGATACTGGTCTGTAGTTGTTGACATCAGAGGGATCGAGTGTTGGTTTTTTGAGAAGGGGTGCAACTCTCGCTCTCTTGAAGACGGAAGGGACATAGCCAGCGGTCAAGGATGAGTTGATCAGCGAGGTGAGGTAAGGGAGAAGGTCACCGGAGATGGTCTGGAGAAGAGAGGAGGGGATAGGGTCAAGCGGGCAGGTTGTTGGGCGGCCTGCCGTCACAAGTCGCAAGATTTTATCTGGAGAGAGAGGGGAGAAAGAAGTCAAAGCATAGGGTAGGGCAGTGTGAGCAGACCAGCAGTGTCATTTGACTTAACAAACGAGGATCGGATGTCGTCAACCTTCTTTTCAAAATGGTTGACGAAGTCATCCACAGAGAGGGAGGATGGGGGGGGAGGATTCAGCAGGGAGGAGAATGTGGCAAAGAGCTTCCTAGTGTTAGAGGCAGATGCTTGGAATTTAGAGTGGTAGAAAGTGGCCTTAGCAGCAGAAACAGATGAAGAAAATGTAGAGAGGTCTTAACCAATCCTAGCACAGTATGATATGACAGTAGAATGCATCCAATTACAATTCATTATGCTGACACATATGAATATTACATCCCCCTTCTTTTAAAAAAATAAATAAAAAAATATGTAGAACAATAAAGCGTTTATTTTGAATACATGCTCTGTAGTTTGAACTCGAGGTAAGTAACCATTTAAACTGCACCAACTGCATCAACATAACAGACTGAAACAATGATTCAGCATACTGTTACTTTTAGAACAAATATTTCTCAGCAACTCAGCTTTTCACTGTAGCAATGACATCTCAACATATCAAACAAATACAACACCAAAGCATTTCAAGTTAACTTTCAATAACAAGTTTACAGTCCGGAACTCTTTTAGGGCAGCGATCCGCCTACACCCTTTGACATTTCACAGGTCTAGGACAGCTCTAGGCTTGACCTCTCTTCTTGACCTTGTGTGATATGAAGCTGAGTATGCTTCTGTGTCAGTCAACAGTTCTTGTGGTGTTGCAGGTAAGTATGGTGTATGTTGTGTTGGGTCTGTGTTTAGTCCATCCCGTTCTCTTTCAGGGGAACAGTTCATCTCGTCAGTGTGTTGTTCTTTTGTGTTCAGTAGGTGACGACGATTGCGGCGGTACACCGCTCCTTCTGCGGTGCGAACGTGATATGAACGTTCAGTGTCAGCTGGTTGGATGACGACTGCTGGCTTCCAGTAGCCATGCTCCTGGATTCTAACTGACTCTCCGTCGTTCAGTGGTGGCAGTGGTCTGGCTGACCTGTCGTAGTATCGCTTTTGCTGTTGTTGTCTCTGTGCACGTTTTGCATGTATTTCCTTGTAGCTGACGACCTCAGGTTGCAGCTGCTGGTTGGTGCTGGGAAGGATTGAGCGAAGTCTGCGGCTCATCAACAGCTGGGCTGGTGATTTGAAGTTGTCAACTGGAGTGTTGCGGTATTCAAGGAGACTGAGGTAGGGGTCTCTCTTGTCTGCTTTTGCTTTGTCCATCAGTGATTTAGCAATCTGCACAGATTTTTCAACAAGGCCATTACTTTGAGGGTAATGTGGGCTTGTGGTGACGTGTGTGAACTCCCATGCTTTTGTGAAGGATTCAAACTCATTTGATTTGTAACAGGGCCCATTCTCAGATATTAAAGTCTCTACAATGCCATGCCTGGCAAAGGCTGCTTTCAGCTTGTGTATCACAGCTGCAGATGTGGTGCTGTGAAGCTTGTCGAGTTCGAAGTACCTGCTGTAGTAGTCCACTGTTATAATGTAGTCCTCGTTGTTCCACGTGAACAGATCGGTTGCCACGACCTGCCAGGGTCGGTCTGGGATACTGTGAGGTAACATTGTCTCTTTGGTGTTTGAGGGGCGTCGTTCAAGACAGGTGGGGCATTTACCAACCATGTCCTCTATTTGTTTGCACACTCCGGGCCAAAACAAAATGTCCCGTGCTCTCTGTTTGCACTTTTCCATGCCCATGTGTCCAGCATGGATCTTTGTCAAAATCTCTTCTCTGAGACTGGTAGGAATGATGATTTT
Source organism: Coregonus lavaretus (assembly GCF_964263955.1). Taxonomy (NCBI): domain Eukaryota; kingdom Metazoa; phylum Chordata; class Actinopteri; order Salmoniformes; family Salmonidae; genus Coregonus; species Coregonus lavaretus. The sequence goes on from NC_139990.1 coordinate 25,330,434, forward strand.
CTCTCCTTTGAAAATGATTCCGTTGATCTGTGATAGTTCGTCACGATGGTTCCAGAACTCTGAGACGCTCTGAGGGCATTTTCTCCTCTCCTCAGGCCATCCTAACTGTATGACTTTCCTCAGCTGTGTGAGTTGTGTGTCTTTTTCTGTTTCTGCTCGGATCTCCTTCAGTTTTGTGTCACTAACTGGTAAGTTGCTGTACACAGTGTGCACCTGCATGTCCATGCCTTCACTGAGGCTGCTGTCCTTGTAGGTAAGAAACTTCCTGGAGAGTGTGTCTGCGACAGGGATGTCTTTGCCTGGACGGTGAGTGATTGTGAAGTCGTATTTTTGTAGTTGAAGGATCATTCTCTGTAGCCTTGGCGGGGCTGCGGCTAACGGTTTCCTCATGATTGACTCGAGGGGCTTGTGGTCTGATTCCACAATGACTTGTTGTCCATAGACATACTGATGGAAACGCTTACATCTGAACAGAATGGGGTACAGCTCCTTTTCGATTTGAGCGTAGTTGATTTCACAGTCTGTGAGAGATTTGGACGCGTAGCCGATGGGTTTTCCTTCTTGCAGTAGCACTGCCCCTAGTCCATACTTCGACGCGTCCACCTGGAGTCTGAGCTCTTTGTTGGGGTCGTAGTAGGCAAGGATTGGTCCTGGTTCTCTCGTGATCAAGTCTTTCACTTTCTGGAAAGCGATGTCGTGTTGCTTGTCCCAGAGGAACTCACAGGACTGCTTTAGCAGCTGACGCAGGGGTGCATTAGCATTGGAGAGGCTGGGTGCGAACTTGGCTAAGTAGTTGACCATGCCAAGCACTGTTTCCAGCTCTGCGCGGTTCTTTGGTGGCTCCATTTCCTTTATGGCTGAGATCTTCTGCGGATCTGGCTTGATTCCATTCGCTGTGAGAAGATGTCCGAAGTAGCTGACCTCTGTAGCGCCGACTGTGCTCTTCTCGGGGTTGAGCCGGACTCCTCTCTCGCGACCTTTGCAGCATCGCGCTGAGGTTTCTGTCGTGTTCCTCTTTGGTTCGACCATAGACAAGGATGTCGTCCTGTCACGCCCTGGCTCTGGGGACTCTAGTATGTTGAGCCAGGGTGTGAGTTTTCATTTGTTTATGTTCTAGTTGTTGTATATCTATGTTGGCCAGGGTGGCTCCCAATCAGAGACGGCTGTAGCTCGTTGTCTCTGATTGGGAGTCATACTTAGGTAGCCGTTAGGCATTCATTATTTGTGGTTTCTTGTTCCGTGTTGGTTTGTTTATGTAACCAGGGACGTCACGTTTCGTTTTGTTGTTTTGATCGTGTGATCATTCTAATAAATAAAATGTTCGCATTCAACGCTGCGCCTTGGTCCTCCTCTATGAATGACGATCGTGACAGAAGAAACCACCTCGACTGGATCAAGCAGCGTGACGAGGAGAGAGGATGGACTTGGGAGGAGATGAGTGCGAGTCTGGCAAGAGGGATGGAGGCCTTGGCCACGGGTAGGAGTGAAGCCCATACATTTTTTAGGGGGGGGCTAACGCCGTGGACGACGGGCCAGCAGGAGACCGCTGCAGAGCGGCCCAGCGGATTGGCAGAGGAGGCCGCCAGGTTACGGGGGCCACTGGTCGAAGAGGGGGTGGAAGATGTAGAGGCACAGCGAGAGGTACTGGCGTGTGTTGCCAGTCCGGTCCGGCCTGTTCCTGATCCCCACGTAGGGCCAGTGGTGTGTGTTCCCAGTATGGTCCGGCCTGTTCCTGCCACTTGCACCAAGTCTACGGTGCGCATCGCCAGCTCGGCCCGGCCCATTCCTGCTCCCCGCGCCAAGTCAGTGGTGCGTTTCGTCAGCCCTGTCCGGCCCGTTCCTGCTCTCCGTACCAAGTCTGTGGTGCGCGTCGCCAGCCCAGTCCGGCCCATTCCTGCTCCCCGCACCAAGTCTGTGGTGCGTTTCGTCAGCCCTGTCCGGCCCGTTCCTGCTCTCCGCACCAAGTCTGTGGTGCGCGTCGCCAGCCCAGTCCGGCCCATTCCTGCTCCCCGCACCAAGTCAGTGGTGCGTTTCGTCAGCCCTGTCCGGCCCGTTCCTGCTCTCCGCACCAAGTCTGTGGTGCGCGTTGCCAGCCCAGTCCGGCCCATTCCTGCTCCCCGCACCAAGTCAGTGGTGCGTTTCGTCAGCCCTGTCCGGCCCGTTCCTGCTCCCCGCACCAAGTCAGTGGTGCGCGTCGTCAGCCCGGTCCGGCCCGCTCCTGCTCCCCGCACCAAGTCAGTGGTGCATTTCGTCAGCCCGGCTCGGCCCGCTCCTGCTCCCCACACCAAGCCAGTGGTGTGCGTCGTCAGTCCGGCACGGCCCGTGCCTGTTCCACCGGTGGCGTGTCCGGCACCGGTCAGGTGCTGCGTCACGCCGGAGCTAGAGCAATCCGCTCCACCAGTGTTCAGTTCTGGTCAGCAGGGCCAGACCGGACCAGGGGTACTTTGGGGGGTTAGAGAAGGAGTGGGGGTCATGTCCGGAGCCGGATCCGCCGCCGAGGCGGAGTGCCCACCCGGTCCCTCCCCTGTTGTATTTGGTTGGCGCGGTCGGAGTCCGCGCCTTTAGGGGGGGGTACTGTCACGCCCTGGCTCTGGGGACTCTAGTATGTTGAGCCAGGGTGTGAGTTTTCATTTGTTTATGTTCTAGTTGTTGTATATCTATGTTGGCCAGGGTGGCTCCCAATCAGAGACGGCTGTAGCTCGTTGTCTCTGATTGGGAGTCATACTTAGGTAGCCGTTAGGCATTCATTATTTGTGGTTTCTTGTTCCGTGTTGGTTTGTTTATGTAACCAGGGACGTTTCGTTTTGTTGTTTTGATCGTGTGATCATTCTAATAAATGAAATGTTCGCATTCAACGCTGCGCCTTGGTCCTCCTCTATGAATGACGATCGTGACACGTCCACAATTGCCACGACTCCGTCGAGGCCTTCGTACACATCGTCGATCTTTCGCTGAAACTCGTCTTGGGCTGAGATAATCACAAAAGGCAGGTGACGGAACCTGTAGCGTCCAAACAGTGTGTTGAACGTTGTGAGCTTAGATGACTCTTCTGTGAGCTTGATAGCCCAGTAGCCTGATCTGGCGTCCATGACACTGAAGTAGCTTGCGCCCGCTAGCTTGTGTGTGATGCCATCTAGCGTCGGTAAGGGGTAATGGGGGCGTTTGATAGCCTTGTTCAAGTCTCTTGGGTCGAGACATACTCTGAGCTTGCCTGTGCGTGGTTTCTCCACCACCACTAACGCGTTGACCCAATCCGTCGGTTCTGTAACCTTGGTGACGATGTCAGATTGCTCCATGCTCTCCAACTCTTTCTTCAGATGGGCGCGGAGAGCAAGTGGAATCTTTCTCGGTGGGTAGACCACAGGGGTTGCGTCTGGGTCAAGGTGAATGGTACATTCTCCTGGGAATAGTCCTATTCCTGTAAAAACATCAGCAAACTCCTCCATGACATTCTCTATCTCTACTGGTGCTGTCACTGATAAAACTAGCTTGATAAGGTCCATGTCTAAACATGCTTTAAGACCTAGCACTGCAGGTGCTCGAGTGTCAACAACGTAAAAGTCCAACATCATGTCCCTTTCCTTGTATTTGCATTTGAGAGTGCATGTGCCTTTTACTGGGAGCTGTTCACCACCATAACCAGTCAGTCTGCGCGTGGTGGGCTGTAGCTCACACTCAGATGTCAAGCTTCTGTACTTACTCAGAGGAATAATGTTTACTTGTGCACCAGTGTCTAGTTTGAATTTTAGCTCTGTGCCTTGTCTTCCTATCTCAATGTCAGCAAAGGCTTGCTCTGTCTCTGATATCTGACTTTTCTGTGTCACTGAATCAATAAACAGTTCATCAGCATTTGACTCTTTGATTGACATTTCATCTTCACTCACTGTATGTACTGTTTTTCCACGGTAAACTCTGCACACTTTTGCAAAGTGATTCCATTTTCCACATTTAGTACACTGTTTGCCTTTAGCTGGGCAATTCCCCTGTTCGCCATGCACTTTGTATCCACAATATCCACATGTTTTTGGGCGTTTGGAGTCTGTGTCGCTCTGTTTTGGAGTTCTGTTTGTCTCCGTTCTGAAACATGCTCTCTGGGCACTGGAGGTGTGCTTTGATGTCTGCCTGACTGCGTGCACTGCTTGTTCACGTGATGCGCTCGTGCTGCCGCCCGAAATGGTTTTCATCTGAACCTGTGCTAGCTCGTGAGATCTGGATATGTCGATAGCTTTGTCCAGCGTTAGCTCAGACCCAACATTCAAAAGTTTCTATCGCACTCGCGGTGAGTGTATTCCAAATACAATACGGTCCCTGACCATCTCATCCTTGTTTGCATAATCACAGTCTTTCACAAGCAGACGCAGCTCAGTGACAAACTGTTCAAACGATTCGCTAGCGCCTTGTACTTTCTCATGGAATTTGTACCTAGCGAAAATTGTATTGGTCTTTGGCACAACATATGCTTCAAAACGATCGTAGTATGTTTTCAGTGCCTTTGATTCAGCCTCGGTAAGTGTCCATGTGTTGTACATGTCTCTCCCTTTTTCACCGATCCAGAGGAGCAGGTAGCTGCAGTTTTCCTCTTCTCCTCTTTCCTTCAGAGGACCCGTGAACATCAGCTCCACATGCTGTTTGAACTTACGCCATGCACCGGGTAGATTTGTAGACCCCCAATCCATTCGAGGTGAAGGAACTCCAGCAAAATCCATCTTTTAGTCCTTTTACTCTGACACCATGTCTTGTTTTGTATGCTTTGTACAAAATAATAAAATGCAGGACGACAGGATATTTATAAACGTAGCTCTTTATTAACTAGCTATAACTGGCATGTTCATGTGTCTCTGGCCATGATCATATTTAGAATGCCCTCACCACCTGGGTGGTCTTAACCAATCCTAGCACAGTATGATATGACAGTAGAATGCATCCAATTACAATTCATTATGCTGACACATATGAATATTACAGTAGGGTGAGTAGTCAACATGTTCTTTCTACTTGCATGCACACACAAACAAATCAGAACCATGGACAGCAACATCATATTTAGCTTACATTGGACTAAATTGTTTTTGGTATCTTTTAGTTGTCACTGTATTAGACTAAGCATAGGTGATTTCATGATGTTGAAATGGCTGAGGCAGCTCCTGTTTTTTTGCGACTTTTGTTAACTCGCCATGGTTCTAAATCAATAGTTGTTTAGTGGTCCGAAAATGTCGGAAACATTAACTTGCTTGACCATGCAGGTCATATAACTGTTTGTTACATGCAATATGCTTTGTGGACTTCACCGGACAGGTTGCTCTCCGGTTTTGTGATGAAACAAAGGTGTGGTTGAATGTATTCTACCACTGTGTCTTACTGTCTCGGCCTTAGGCTTACAGTGCATTTGGAAAGTATTCAGACCCCTTGACTTTTTCCACATTTTGTTACGTTAGCCTTATTCTAAAATGGATTAAATAGTTCCCTCTGTTCTTTGCTCTGTTCATCTTTCCATCGATCCTGACTAGTCTCCCAGCACTGCCGCTGAAAAACATCCCCACAGCAGGATTCTGCCACCACCATGCTTCACCGTAGGGATTGTGCTAGGTTTCCTCCAGACGTGATGCTTGGCATTCAGGCCAAAGAGTTCAATCTTGGTTTCATCAGACCAGATAATCTTGTTTCTCATGGTCAGTCCTTTAGGTGCCTTTTGGCAAACTCCAAGCGGGCTGTCATGTGCCTTTTACTGAGGAGTGGCTTCCATCTGGCCACTCTACCATAAAGGCCTGATTGGTGGAGTGCTGCAGAGATTGTTGTCCTTCTGGAAGCTCTGTCTGTCAGTGACCATCGGGTTCTTGGTCACCTCCCGGACCAAGGCCCTTCTCCCCCGATTGCTCAGTTTGGCCAGGCGGCCAGCTCTAGGAAGAGTCTTGGTGGTTGCAAACTTATTCCATTTAAGAATGATGGAGGCCACTGTGTTCTTGGGGACCCTCAATGCTGCAGAAATGTTTTGTTACTACCCCAGATATGTGCCGCAGCACAATCCTGTCTCGGGGCTCTATGGACAATTTCTTCAACCTCATGGCTTGGTTTTCACTCTGACATGCACTGTCAACTGTGGGACCTTATATAGACAGGTGTGTGTGCCTTTTCAAATCATGTCCAATCAATTGAATTTAACACAGATGGACTCCAATCAAGTTGTAGAAACATCTTAAGGATGTTGAATGGAAACAGGATGCACCTGAGCTCAATTTCGAGTCTCATAGCAAAGGGTCTGAAAATAAGGTATTTCTGTTTTTTATTTGTAATAAATTAGCAAAAAATTCAAAAAACCTGTTTTCGCTTCGTCATTATGGGTTATTGTATGTAGATTGATGAGGGGAAAAATAATTGAATCCATTTTAGGATAAGGCTGTAATGTAACAAAATGTGGAAAAAGCCAAGGGGTCTGAATACTGTATGCATTGTATTTATCAAGGTCGCAAGGCATATGAACTAACAGTCTATAGAGCAAACAACGCAATTATCAGAACACATAGGTTGTAATATGGCTTTTCTTTCTGGCTTCACCAGTGGTTTTAATCACGCACCGCAACTGTACTTGAAAAAAAAAAAATTATATTGATGATTGACTTTTAACAAGTATCAAATCCAAATCTAATTTTATTCGTCACATGCTTCGTTAACAACAGGTGAAACTAACCGTGAAATGCTTACTTACGGGCGCTTCCCAAGAATGCAGACCATAGAGAAATAATAGAAATGTAATAACACGTAATAATAAATACACAATGAGTGATAACTTGACTATATACACGGGTACCAGTACCGAGTCGATGTACAGGGGTACCAAGTAATTGAGGTAGATATGTACATATAACTACGAATAAGTGACTAGGCAACAGGATAGATAATAAACAGTAGCAGCAGTGTATGTGATGATTCAAAAAAGTTAGTGCAAAAAGGGTCAATGCAGATAGTCCGGGTAGCTATTTAACTAGCTATTTAGCAGTCTCATAGTAGTATCATACTGTACCATCAATTACTCTATTAACTACATCTTGCAGTAAGGTATCAAGAGGCTATCCTCTGTCACGAGTGCCATATTTTACATAATGGTCCAGCCAGGTTATATGAGGTCTTTGCCATATAAAAACTTCTGAATAGAATGTAGGTACCTAGTATGAAGAAAAGTCTTCATCTGAAAAGTATTCCTTTTATAACAGGGTCCCTACCAAATTTGTTCCTTACATGGATGTAAAGTTTTTGTTGTTGTTGTTGTTTGGCGCCCTCCACTGTATGAAGTAGGTTACTGTATGTCCAAATTCACAGTAAAATAACATTCTGAACAATCTCTGGTATGTCTCGAGAGCACATCAAATGCACAAAAGTAGTAAAAAGCATTTATTTCGCTACTACTGTCATCATTCTAATAGCGTTGTTTGGAAAGTCACCCTGCAGGGGTCCCACCTGGTTCAAATCTGTACTCTCGAAGAGATCATTAAACGCGGTATCTACTTCCAGATAAGCCCTAGTGTGAAGGGCCTCTTATTTGCCAATCAATCCAATAAATTACTATGAAATAAATATGTATTGTAAATGTATTATACAGTATAATATGTATATGTGAAAATACATTTCAATGTCCTCTCATTGAGGCATAATGAAACATTTGAGATTTCCACTATCAAATGTTATCCTAATGTTGAGTTAATGGTATAATGCTATTAAAAGGGGCATAATGCTGCCCATCAGTCCTCATAATGTCCCCATCTCATCCATGACCACACAGACACATGGTCTTGGTCTGTTCTAAACAGGGAACAGAGGAACAGGGAAGGAGGGGTTACTATCACATATCCCCATGAACTCTGCAGTGCTAAGAGTTTTGGTGAAAGATGTGGCACTATTTCAAGCCTTTGTTGTGTTTTCTAATGATTCTCCTCACCTCCAGTGCAACAGCTACAGGTACAGTGAGCATTTTGTTATTTGCATTAATTGAGTACTACACGCACAGCACTCAAACTTTCTTTCTATCCAAGACAAAATTAACAAAACATTAGAATAGGGAGTAGTACTAGCTACTGGGAAAACCATAGTATATTAGAATAATTATGAACAATTTCTATTTAACTTTATTTCTTAAATTGATTTGAGATGCTACTTCAGGAAGATGTATATTACAATAATGTGAACAATCATAGTTGCCTATAATCAGTGACCAAAATAGCTCTTTCTTCATTGTTCGGGTGAGATTACATACCTTTTGTCAACACCTTGACCGTAACATTTCCCCAACATAATATCACCATAATACCTGTGTTTGTTTTAATGGTTTTGTGTCTTGAAAGAAAAAAACACACATGTCAGCTTCCTTGAAGCAGGCTAATTTTATTCCCACTCTAAGGATATACCATGTTCGCTTTAGATAAAGAGGAATAGTGGATCACACAGGAAGCAGGACCAAAGTTGACTCAGGGGACTACCACTGCAACGACCAGCTAGTGGCAGACGTGGAGGTACTGAAAGGTATGAGGACAGGAGGTTACAGTGTGTGAAATATAACGCTTATCTGACCACCCCTCTAGAATAACAAATATGTTTTTTATAAATATATCGGTTGCTGTCCGTGATGATGAGCTCTGAAAATGGACCACTGACTGGGCGATCAATAATGGTTGAACCAATTATCAATTTCAAGCAGGACAAGTGGACAACCACTTGTGAAATTGCTCTGTCATTGGAGTGATAGAACAATATAAGTAAACTATTTTTAAGGAAATTAGCTGAAACATACTTTTTTTGTCTAATGAGCATATTCCTATCATTGTTTATAACATTTCCACATCTTGTTACAACCATTTCATAAATATCTTCCCACAGGCCAAAAGTTTGCTGTTTCTGCTGGCAGGACCCTATTGCTGCCCTGTAGAGTATCTACAAAAGCCAAGCAGAGGTGGTTCTTCAAGAAAGATAGTCATGCGAAACAGGAACCCATTTCGACTCTGTTAAAAAATGGAACCGTGAAAAGGGAGAGTGAGGACCCGCAGAACAGGTTGTCCTATGATTAAGATGGAGCCCTGCAGATCCTCAATCTGCAGCCAAGGGACTCTGGAGAGTATCTATGTAATGGGGAAACGGCAGCTAAAGTAACAGTGTTGACAGGTAGAGCTTTCCAAATGGCATTTTATCTATTTATTTGTCCATGTTTTATTTTAACAGTGACATTTTCATTTAGTTAAAAGATCAGGCTCAACAATCATCTTTATCACTTGCTAGGAAAAGCAGTGAGAGAAAGTGTTGGGGGAACCACACTTTAGAAGCCCCTCTAATGCCATTCCCCTTTAATTTAAAATGTCATGCTTATGCATAACCTTTTTTTTTTTTGCAAACCCAGATCACCTCAACATCCAGAGTACCACTGCTGTTATGAAAACAGGTAACACACAGCAACACTATGCAATTCTAATTACAAGTATGAAAGTAACACCAAAATCCAGGGTTTTAACTGTGTGCTGTGAAAGTAAATTCCATGACTAATATTCTTCACCTATTTTCAGATGATGTTGGGAGAGCGAACAAAGAGACAGGCCCTACAAATGGTAGGTTGTCCACGGACATTCTGACAAATTAGACTAAATGAAAAGTAATTCAAAACTCTGTTTTTGCTCTTTGTGGTGAAACTAAAGTGGCAGTGTGTGTTGGTCAAAACTGAGGGTCTTGAAAAACAAGAACATAAGTGGCACCCATCTTTGTTTGCCGTTAGCAACCCTCTGTGCTGTGCTCGCTACAGAGAGCACGAACTAGGCTTTCATCCTGCTATCTTTAATACAGGTGACATTTTCACATATTGAACTGTGCTTTTGTCTTTCAGTTGTGGTGATGATAGCTGTCATTGGACTATGCGTCGTGGTGCTTTTGGCTGGTATGCTGTGCCTTTTGCTGATAGGCAGACTGAGCAAAAGAAGAAAGAATTGCAGTACAGGTAAAAATGTCTAAAAACTCTGTTACATTATATGCCTCTGATCTTGTTTGTACAAGCCTTTAGGTTCATATTAAGCGATTAAATTGGCCAATGCTGTCATGCAACAACCTTTTGACAAACATGTGACATGATTACTGTATTTCCTATAGTGACAGGACACAAGCAGGAAGGAACTGAACTCCAGACTAGGTGCTTGTCAAATCTAGGTAAAGAACACTGTCTAATTATTTGCTAACAGAATAGTCCCTATAGTAGGGTTTGTGTAGTATATGTGCATTCTCCCAACAAGTATTGCTCTCATGGAAAACAAATGATTGTATCATATTTTGTCTTATAGGGTCTGAGATCACACAGGGAGATGGGCAAGATGTGAGTACAAATGAATACCGCTCACTGGAAACTGAAAGCATTGCTAAAATGAAAATATTTGTATGTTTCCGTGTGTGTCTCAGGGCCCTTCTCATGTGGAAGACAATGAGGTTCAGTATGCATCTCTGGGTCGGCAGAACTGGAGGGAAAGGTTGAGGGTACAGGGAGACCAGCATCACGTCATCTATTCCGCTGTGGTCACTGCTAGACCAGCATTCCAGGGTTTGAAGAGGATAAAACATTGATTTGACTGATGACCTTTACCAGACCATTCATATTTTACTTCTTTGTATTACAGTATGACTACATTTTACACAGGTTGCTCTTTAATATTATAGTGCATTTATTTTTTGTCTTTCAAGATACCCAAGATACTATTATTTTATTCAACTAATTCTATATCCTGTTGCCTCAATGTTTTTATTGAGATTCTTTGGAGAACATTAACAATAATTATTACATTAGCCTTTTCAACATTTACAGAAACACACATACCTGTACAAATCAAAATACAACCCTATTTCCATCAATAATGGATATTCAAAGAACCATGTCAGCTGTGCATGTGATGCATCATGCGCCTGGATGAACACATTGGGCTACTGTTGCATAGGTGACGTCTCCCTGGGCCAATCCTGGCACTCCCTGAGCAGTGGGGCGGGCCTTACCAGTGTGCTTCAGACTGGCATAGTGCAGACTCACTTCCTATGAAAAACATATCATGGTTAGAGATTAAATATTAACATCATGCCATCCAAACCTCTCAGGCGTACATTTACAGTTAGATAAGGTTTAGTCCTAACTATTATGACTTAAATCATTTACAGAAGTACTTTTACCTTGAGACTTGAATTCCTGTTCACACAGGTGCTGCACCAAAATTTAGTTTTACCTGAAAGAGGGAACAATTTAGTTTTAAAGGGGCAATCTGCAGTTCAAACAATAAAAGGTTACCCCATGCAAGGACTGTGATATTCTTCAAGAATCAATGGGTACATACATTTTTTTACTTTTAAAATAATGATATGTAACAACTGCAGATTTGTAAAAGACTAACTTTGGTTTTGGAGTGTAATGTCTCTTTAAGTAAACTTGTCAAACTTGAGATACGTTCAAAGTATTAACTATTTGATTGAGTTTGCATTCCCTGCTGTCTTTGCAAATGTTAACGATGGGGAAGCAGCGTTTACTCTGGGGAAAGGAGCAGTACGTCAGACCCTGCGGCTGGAACCGCATGGCCCTGAAGGTTTTGAACAAATAGAGGGATGGAGATGGATGGTTGGGGACTGGCGACGAGGCCTGGCCAGTGGCCTACCACAGACCTGCTATGGACGGATCCCAGGGCATCATCAGGAATGATGGAGATGGAGCTGGTGCTACTTTCGGAAGAGGAGTCTACTCAACACCGGACATTAACATAGCAGAGTAGTTCTCAGAGAGATTCACGTCCAAAATAGATAACAAAGCCTACAAGGTGGTGCTACAGAATAGGATCAACCCCCAGAAAAGGAGAGCGAGTTAGTGGCTGGTCTATGGGCCTGAGGAATCATCTCCTGTTAAAGAGAGCGCTATTGTGGAAAACTCCACCCATCCTTATGGTCTGCTGCTTAAGGACATGTTGTAATCCATGCAGACAATGTTTGAAAGATAAGTAAAAGCTTGCCGTATGATGGGAAAATTAAGAGATGCATCAGATCAATACAATTCTATATCAACTAAGTAACCAGATGTATTTGTTATAGTCATAGGATTAGCATAAGATTGTTTGAGGTTTTTGCCAGTGTAAATATAGAATTGTATTGATCTGATGTTACATCTCTTAATTTTCTGATCATACTGTGTGTGATTACAGCATGCACAGAGTTTGTCTCAGTTATTGAATCTTGTTATGTTCATAAAAATATTTACACTTGTTAAGTTTGCTGAAAATAAACGCAGTTGAGTGAGAGGATGTTTATTTTTTTGTTGAGTTATATACACAGTTGAAGTCGGAAGTTTAAATACACTTAGGTTGGAGTTGTCACGGTTCAGACAGACGACCAGAGGACCACAATTGCGTCACACCAGAAAGTTTATTAAACTTAAGGGAAAAGGGAAGTAGGGAGTGAATGAAGGCTCCAGGGGTAACAGGGATCCCGTCCAATGCGCTGGGTCTGTGCCCCCCCCCCAGTGGCAGCGATGCGTCCTATGAAGCCGGTGGTGGGTGGTCCAGAAGTCCTGGGGGGGGGAGACACAGACACAACAGGGCGGAATGAAACCAGGCAGCAGTACAGTTCAAGGGAAATCCAAAATACGTAGTAGCAAGGCAGAAGGCTGGTCAGAGTTACCGGGATTGAAGAGTAGTCAGGAGTCGTAATGGCAGAAGCAGGTCTGGATCTCCTGAGGCAGAAGAGTATCCAAAAAACAGGCAGGTCCGGGGTCACAAAACCAGGGTGAGCCAGAAGCGCGAGCAAACAGGTTCCGGGTGTGAGCTTTGCAGACGATCTGACACCGGAGAGCTGAAAGACAGGGCCTTAAATACTGGGAGAGGTAGTGGGTAATGCAGCGCAGCTGGCAGAGTAATTAGAGCAGAGCAGAGCAGGGACAGGTGGAGCTAGTTAGGCTGAGTAGAGAGAGTGGTGAGCAGAGTGGAAGAAAATTAAGGTGGTAACCCGGTGGAGTGAGAGGCCCATGACAGAACCCCCCCCCCAAGGGACGGCCCCAGAAGTCCCAAGAGCAACACCACGCCGGGCGGGAGGAGGGGAGCCGGAGGAGGGCTAGAACTCCTCCGAACGGTCCGAGTGAACGTCCTCATCCTCGGAGGAAGCCGGAGGGCCGTGGTCGGGAGATGGGACAGGTCCCGAGACAGGATCAGGCACAGGACAGGAAGCCGAGCGGGCCGGACGGTTAGGGACCCCTCTGGGGCGGCCCCTACGGATTGCAGGTTGATCAGGATGCCGTTGGTGGAAAGCGGTGATGAGAGTCCTATCCACAATCCGACTAGCTGGCACCCAGGTCCTTTCCTCAGGTCCATAGCCCTCCCAGTCAATGAGGTACTGGAGACCCCTACCCCTCCGTCTGGACCGAAGCAGGCGGCGGACGGTGTAAACCAGACCACCATCGACGAGCCGTGGAGGAGGAGGACCAGGCGCAGCAGGGACCAGCGGACTCTCATGGATGGGCTTAATCTTAGACACATGGAAAGTGGGGTGCACCCTCAGGGAATTAGGCAGTTGGAGCCGGACAGCAGTTGGGCTAATCACTCTTATGATAGGGAATGGGCCAATGAACCGAGGTGCCAGCTTCTGCGACTCCACCCTGAGTGGCAGGTTCTTCGATGACAACCACACCCTCTGACCAACATGGTAGGTGGGAGCAGGAATTCTCCGACGGTTGGCCCCGGTAGTGTAGCTGGCAACGGATCTGAGGAGTGTGGCTCGGGCTTGTGACCAGGTGCGGCGACATCGACGGGCAAAAGCAAGTGCAGATGGGCAAGTAACCTCCTCTTCCTGGCTGGCAAATAGAGGAGGCTGGTATCCATAAACACATTGGAAAGGGGACATACCGATGGCAGAGCAGGTCAGAGAATTGTGTGCGTACTCCACCCATGTCAATTGCTGCGACCAGGAGTGGGGGTTGCGTGAAGTCATGCATCGCAGTGCCTTCTCGAGCTCCTGATTAGCCCGCTCTGACTGCCCATTGGATTGGGGATGGAATCCGGAAGTCAGACTGACTGTGGCTCCCAGCAGGTGACAGAACTCCTTCCAAAAAGCGGAGGAGAATTGTGGACCACGGTCAGAAACTACATCCTTTGGCAGTCCGTGGATCCGGAAGACGTGTTCCAGGACCACCTGGGCGGTCTCCTTGGCGGTTGGGAGCTTGGGGAGGGGAATGAAGTGTGCCATCTTGCTGAAACGGTCAACGATGGTGAGAATGACGGTCATGCCACTTGAAGGGGGCAGCCCCGTGACAAAGTCAAGGGCGATGTGAGACCAGGGACGTCTGGGCACAGGCAGGGGCTGCAGCAATCCGGCTGGGGGCTGGCAGGACGACTTGTGTTGGTTGCAGATGGGGCAGGCTTGGACGAATTCCCGTACATCCTTCCTCAGAGAGGGCCACCAGAACCTCTGGGCGAGCAGGTTGTAAGTGCGGGTGGAGCCAGGGTGACAAGCTAGGCGGGAGTCATGTCCCCACTGAACGACCTGGGACCTCAGGTCTTCGGGGACAAAAAGGCGGTCAGCTGGGCAAGTGCTGGGACCTGGCTGGTTACGGAGAGCCTCCAGCACCTGTTCCTCAACAGCCCAGGTCAGAGCTGCAACGATGCAGGGACTTGGCAGAATCGACACAGGGTCCTTGGAGGGGGTGTCATCCTTCTGGAATTGACGGGAGAGGGCGTCTGGCTTGGTGTTGCGTGATCCAGGCCGGTATGACAGAGTGAAACTAAACCTGGTGAAGAACAGGGCCCAGCGGGACTGCCTGGAGTTCAACCGTTTGGCCGTGCGGATGTACTCCAAGTTCTTATGATCGGTCCAAACGAGAAATGGAATGGTGGACCCCTCCAGCCAGTGACGCCACTCCTCCAAGGCAAGCTTCACAGCCAGCAGCTCACGGTTCCCTATGTCGTAATTGCACTCAGAGGGGGACAACCGACGTGAGAAAAAGGCACAGGGATGGAGCTTCCTATCCTCCGCAGCCCACTGAGAAATCACAGCACCAACTCCCACATCCGAGGCGTCCACCTCCACAATGAATTGCCGGTCCACATCAGGCATCTGGAGGATGGGAGCGGAGGTGAACCTCACCTTGAGGGTACTGAAGGCTTTGTCGGCTGCTGGGGTCCAGGTGAAGGGTTGCTTGGTGCTGGTTAGAGCAGTGAGAGGGGCAGCAACGGTACTGTAGTTCCGGATAAACTTCCTATAGAAGTTAGCAAACCCCAGAAACTGTTGCAGCTTCTTTCTGTTCTCCGGAACTGGCCATGAAGTGACTGCTGATACTTTGGCAGGATCCATTTGGATACTTCCCTCTGCCACTATGTACCCCAGGAAGGCCACTGTCTTGACGTGAAACTCACATTTCTCTGCCTTGGCGTAGAGGGAATTCTCCAGAAGACGATGAAGGACTTGCTGGACATGGCGGGTGTGTTCAGACAGGTTTCTGGAGTAGATTAAGATGTCATCCAGGTAAACGAAGACAAACTTGTTTAACATGTCCCGCAGTACATCATTCACTAGAGCCTGGAACACAGCAGGAGCATTGGTGAGGCCAAAAGGCATAACCAGATACTCGTAGTGGCCTGTTGGTGTATTGAATGCGGTTTTCCATTCATCTCCCTCCCGGATCCGCACTAGGTGGTAAGCGTTTCTGAGATCCAACTTGGTAAAAATAGTGGCTCCCTGGAGCAACTCAAAAGCAGAGGTGAGCAGAGGCAGAGGGTAACGGTTCTTCACTGTGATGTCGTTGAGTCCCCTGTAGTCGATGCAGGGGCGAAGAGATCCGTCCTTCTTCCCCACAAAGAAGAAGCCAGCACCAGCAGGAGATGAAGATGAACGGATTAATCCTGCGGACAGAGAGCCATTGATGTAGTCCTCCATGGACTTTCTTTCAGGAGCAGACAACGAATAAAGACGACCCTTTGGAGGAGCTGTTCCAGGGAGGAGGTCGATGGCACAGTCGTACGGTCGGTGAGGGGGCAGAGATGTGGCTCTTGCTTTGTTAAACACCTCTCTGAGACCATGGTAGCATTCTGGGACATTGGAGAGGTCAGGAGCGGAGTTAGTAGGTACTGGCCGAGGGGGTAGTGCGGCAGCAAGCAGGCAGGTTCGGTGGCAGTCCTCTCCCCACTCCCTGATCACCCCGGTCACCCAGTCGAGCTGAGGGTTGTGCCGGCGGAGCCATGGGTAACCCAGGATGAGGGGTTGGCCTGGAGAGGGGAGCAGGTGAAACTGGATAGTTTCTTGATGGTTTCCGGACAGACCCATCGAGACCGGGGCCGTGACATGAGTGACCGATCCGAGTAAGTGTCCGTCCAGTGCCCGGGCAGGAATAGGAGGTGTCAAACGGAGGTTCTCCAGTCCCAGTTGGCGTGCCAGCTTGATGTCCATTATGTTGGCTTCGGCGCCAGAATCCACCAGAGCAGCCAGGGTGTGAGTTGAGTCAGAGAGGCGGAGGTGAACTTGCAGCAGGGGTTTGCGGTCGGAGGACTGGATGGTCATTGAACTCAACCGGACTCCCCCTATGCCCGGTGAGCTTCGGCCCTTTAAAGGGCAGGTTACCACACGATGTCCATCACCTCCACAATAGAGGCAGAGGTTTGAGGTGAAGCGGCGCTGGCGCTCTGCAGGAGTGAGGGAGGCTCGCCCAATCTCCATAGGCTCAGACTGATCAAGCTGACCTGGGTGAGTGGCAGTAGATGACAGGAGCCCAGTCGGATCTCTCCGAATGCCGGTAGTAGGTGGACCTTGGCGCCCCCTCTCACGACGACGGGTCTGTATCCTTCTGTCGATCCTGACAGTCAGTGCGATGGCTTCATCAAGAGTGGAAGGCAGTTCATGGGAGACCAACTCGTCCTTGATATAGTCAGCCAAACTATGGAAGAACGCGTCCACCAACGATGGTGTGTTCCAAGAACTTCGTCTAGCCAGGGTTCGGAAGTCGATGGAATGGTCTGCGACTGTACGTCTGCCTTGTCGAATACTGAACAGTTCACGAGACGCCTCTGCGGTGGGTGAATCCAGGTCAAACACCTTCAGCATCTCCTCAGCAAACAGGTCGAAGGTTGCACATGCGGGGGTTTGACGTTCGAACTCTGCTGTTCCCCAGAGTCGAGCTCGGCCCGTCAGGTGAGTGATGGCATACCCAACTTTAGCCCCCTCCGTGGCGAAGGTCCTTGGCTGCAAGGAGAACTGAAGTCGGCAGCTAGTCAGGAATGGCCGGACCTGGGTTGAATCGCCGTTGAACCGCTCGGGGTTTCCAATCTTGGGTTCCGGAGCAGCGGCTGCAATGACCGGGGCAGGTAACTCGGGGGCTGGGCTGGTGGGCAGACTGGCTGGGGTAAGGTTGGTGAGGAGTTGAATGATCATGGCGAGTTGTTGTTGCTGCTGCTGGAACTGCTGCTCATGCTCATCGGTTTCCATGTCGGGGAAAGTGTGCGCTGAGTCCATAATGGTCAGATCGTACTGTCACGGTTCAGACAGACGACCAGAGGACCACAATTGCGTCACACCAGAAAGTTTATTAAACTTAAGGGAAAAGGGAAGTAGGGAGTGAATGAAGGCTCCAGGGGTAACAGGGATCCCGTCCAATGCGCTGGGTCTGTGCCCCCCCCCAGTGGCAGCGATGCGTCCTATGAAGCCGGTGGTGGGTGGTCCAGAAGTCCTGGGGGGGGGAGACACAGACACAACAGGGCGGAATGAAACCAGGCAGCAGTACAGTTCAAGGGAAATCCAAAATACGTAGTAGCAAGGCAGAAGGCTGGTCAGAGTTACCGGGATTGAAGAGTAGTCAGGAGTCGTAATGGCAGAAGCAGGTCTGGATCTCCTGAGGCAGAAGAGTATCCAAAAAACAGGCAGGTCCGGGGTCACAAAACCAGGGTGAGCCAGAAGCGCGAGCAAACAGGTTCCGGGTGTGAGCTTTGCAGACGATCTGACACCGGAGAGCTGAAAGACAGGGCCTTAAATACTGGGAGAGGTAGTGGGTAATGCAGCGCAGCTGGCAGAGTAATTAGAGCAGAGCAGAGCAGGGACAGGTGGAGCTAGTTAGGCTGAGTAGAGAGAGTGGTGAGCAGAGTGGAAGAAAATTAAGGTGGTAACCCGGTGGAGTGAGAGGCCCATGACAGGAGTCATTAAAACTCGTTTTTCAACCACTCCACACATTTCTTGTTAACAAACTATAGTTACTTTGTGCATGACAAGTAATTTTTCCAACAACTGTTTATTTCACTTATAATTCACTGTGTCTGTAATCTATCACAATTACATTGGTTCAGAAGTTTACATACACTAAATTGACTGTGCATTTAAACAGCTTAGAAAATTCAAGAAAATGATGTCATGGCTTTAGAAGCTTCTGATTGGCTAATTGACATCATTTGAGTCAATTGGAGGTGTACCTGTGGATGTATTTCAAGAACTACCTTCAAACTCAGTGCCTCTTTGCTTGACATCATGGGAAAATCAAAAGAAATCAGCCAAGACCTCAGAAAAAAAAATCTAGACCTCCACAAGTCTGGTTCATCCTTGGGAGCAATTTCCAAATGCCTGAAGGTACCACGTTCATCTGTACAAACAATAGTATGCAAGTATAAACACCATGGGACCACGCAGCCGTCATACCGCTCAGGAAGGAGATGCGTTCTGTCTCCTAAAGATGAACGTACTTTGGTGCGAAAAGTGCAAATCACTCCCAGAACAACAGCAAAGGACCTTGTGAAGATGCTGGAGGAAACAGGTACAAAAGTATCTATATCCACAGTAAAACAAGTCCTATAATCGACATAACCTGAAAGGCCGCTCAGCAAGGAAGAAGCCACTGCTCCAAAACCACCATAAAAAAGCAAGACTACGGTTTTCAACTGCACATGGGGACAAAGATCGTACTTTTTGGAGAAATGTCCTCTGGTCAGAAATAGAACTGTTCGGCCATAACGTCCATCGTTATGTTTGGAGGAAAAGGGGGGGGCTTACAAGCCGAAGAACACCATCCCAACCGTGAAGCATGGGGGTGGCAGCATCATGCTTTGGGGGTGCTTTGCTGGAGGAGGGACTGGTGCACTTCACAAAATAGATGGCATCATGAGGAAGGAAAATGATGTGGATATATTGAAGCAACATCTCAAGACATCAGTCAGGAAGTTAAAGCTTGGTCGCAAATGGGTCTTCCAAATGGACAATGACCCCAAGCATACTTCCAAAGTTGAGGCAAAATGGCTTAAGGACAACAAAGTCAAGGTATTGGAGTGGCCATCACAAAGCCCTGACCTCAATCCTATAGAAAATGTGTGGGCAGAACTGAAAAAGCGGACGCCTACAAACCTGATTCAGTTACACGAGCTCTGTCAGGAGGAAAGGGTCAAAATTCACCCAACTTATTATAGGAAGCTTGTTGAAGGCTACCCGAAACGTTTGACCCAAGTTAAACAATTTAAAGGCAATGCTACCAAATACTAATTGAGTGTATGTAAACATCTGACCCACTGGGAATGTGATGAAAGAAATAAAAGCTGAAATAAATCATTCTCTATTATTATTCTGACATTTCACATTCTTAAAATAAAGTGGTGATCCTAACTGACCTAAGACAGGGAATTTTTACTAGGATAAAATGTCAGTTATTGTGAAAAACAGAGTTTAAATGTATTTGGCCAAGGTGTATGTAAACTTCCGACTTCAACTGTATATATATACACATATATACAGTACGAGTCAAAAGTTTGGACACACCTACTCATTCAAGGGTTTTTCTTTATTTAGACTATTTTCTACATTGTTGTAGAATAGTGAAGACATCAAAACTATGAAATAACACACATGGAATCATGTAGTAACCAAAACAGTGTTAAACAAATCAAAATATATTTCATATTTGAGATTCTTCAAAGTAGCCAACCTTTGCCTTGATAACAGCGTCGCACACGCTTGGCATTCTCTCAACCAGCTTCAAGAGGTAGTCACCTGGAATGCATTTCAATTAACAGGTGTGCCTTGTTAAAGTTAATTTGTGGAATTTCTTTTCTTCTTATTCGTATTTGAGCTAATCAGTTGTGTGGTAACAAGGTAGGGGTGGTATACAGAAGATAGCCCTATTTGGTAAAACACCAAGTCCATATTATGAAAAGAACAGCTCAAAAAAGCAAAGAGAAACGACATTCCATCATTACTTTAAGACAGTCAAGTCAATACGGAAAATGTCAAGAACTTTGAATGTTTCTTCAAGTGCAGTCGCAAAAACCATCAAGCACTATGATGAAACTGGCTCACTTGAGGACCGCCACAGGAAAGGAAGACCCAGAGTTACCTCTGCTGAAGATGATAAGTTAATTAGAGTTAATTACACCTCAGATTACAGCCCAAATAAATGCTTCAAGAGTAGAAGTAACAGACACATCTCAACATCAACTGCCTTGATGGTCGAATTGCTGCAAAGATACCACTACTAAAGGACACCAATAAGAAGAAGGGTCTTGCTTGGGCCAAGAAACATGAACAATGGACATTAGACCGGTGGAAATCTGTCCTTTGGTCTGATGAGTCCAAATTTGAGATTTTTGGTTCCAACCACTGTGTCTTTGTAAGACGCAAAGTAGGCGAACGGATGATCTCCGCATGTGTGGTTCCCACCATGAAGCAAGGAGCAGGAGGTGTGAATGTGTGGGGGTGCTTTGCTGGTGACATCATCTGTGATTTATTTAGAATTCAAGGCACACTTAACCAGCATGGCTACCACAGCATTCTGCAGCAATACGCCATCCCATCTAGTTTGTGCTTAGTGGGACTATCATTTGTTTTTCAACAGGACAATGACCCAACACACCTCCAGGCTGTGTAAGGGCTATTTGACCAAGAAGGAGAGTGATGGAGTGCTGCATCAGATCACCCGACCTCAAACCAATTGAGATGGTTTGGGATGAGTTGGACCGCAGAGTGAAGGAAAAGCAGCCAACAAGTGCTCAGCATATGTGGGAACTTCTTCAAGACTGTTGGAAAAGCATTTCAGGTGAAGCTGGTTGAGAGAATGCCAAGAGTGTGCAAAGCTGTCATCAAGGCAAAGGGTGGCTACTTTGAAGAATCTCAAATATAAAATACATTTAGATTTGTTTAACACTTGTATGGTTACTAAATTATTCCATATGTGTTATTTCATAGTTTTGATGTCTTCACTATTATTCTACAATGTAGAAAATTGTGAAAAATAAAGAAAAACCCTTTAATGAGTAGGTGTGTCCAAACTTTTGGTGCTGTATCTATACAGTGCATTGGGAAAGTATTCAGACCCCTTGACTTTTTCCACATTGTTACGTTACAGCCTTATTCTAAAATGGATTAAATTGGTTTTTTCCCCTCAATCTACACACAATATCCCATAACGACGAAGCAAAAACAGGTTTAGACATTTTTGCAAATTTATAACAAATAAAAAACTGAAATATCACATTTACAGAAGTATTCAGACCCTTTACTCAGTACTTTGTTGAAGCACCTTTGGCAGCGATTACAGCCTCGAGTCTTCTTGGGTATGACGCAACAAGCTTGGCACACTTGTATTTGGGGAGTTTCTCCCATTCTTCTTTGCAGATCCTCTCAAGCTCTGTCAGGTTGGATGGGGATCGTCACTGCACAGCCATTTTCACGTCTCTCCAGAGATGTTAGATCTGGTTCAAGTCCGGGCTCTGGCTGGGCCACTCAAGGACATTCAGAGACTTGTCCCGAAGCCACTCCTGCATTGTCTTGGCTGTGTGCATAGGGTTGTTGTCCTGTTGGAAGATGAACCTTCGCCCCAGTCTGAGGTCCTGAGTGCTCTGGAGCAGGTTTTCATCAAGGATCTCTCTGTACTTTGCTCTGTTCATCTTTCCCTCGATCCTGACTATTCTCCCAGTCCCTGCCGCTGAAAAATATCCCCACAGCATGATGCTGCCACCACCATGCTTCGCTGTAGGGATGGTGCCAGGTTTCCTTCCGCATTCGGGCCAAAGCGTTCAATCTTGGTTTCATCAGACCAGAGAATCTTGTTTCCCATGGTCTGAGAGTTCTTTAGGTGCCTTTTGGCAAACTCCAAGCGGGCTGTCATGTGCCTTTTACTGAGAAGTGGCTTCCGTCTGGCCACTCTACCGCAAAGGCCTGATTGGTGGAGTGCTGCAGAGATGGTTGTCCTTCTGGAAGGTTCTCCCATCTCCACAGAGGAACTCTGGAGCTCTGTCAGAGTGACCAACGGGTTCTTATTCACCTCTCTGACCAACAGACAATTCCTTCGACCTCATGGCTTGGTTTTTGCTCTGACATGCACTGTCAACTGTGGGACCTTATATAGACAGGGGTGTGCCTTTCCAAATCATGTCCAATCAATAGAATTTACCACAGGTGGACTCCAATCAAGTTGTAGAAACATCTCAAGGATGAACAATGGAAACAGGATGCCCCTGAGCTCAATTTCGAGTCTCATAGCAAAAGGTCTGAATACTTATGTAAATAAGGTATTTCTGTTTTAAATTGTTTAGAAAATATGCAACATTTTCTACAAACCTGTTTTCGCTTTGTCATTATGGGGTATTGTGTGTAGATTGATGAGGATTTGTTATTTATTTAATCCATTTTAGAATAAGGCTGTAACGTAACAAAATGTGGAGAAAGTCAAGGGGTCTGAATACTTTCCGAATGCGCTGCACGTGTGTATATATACACACATACATACACACACACACACACACACTCCCGTTCAAAAGTTTGGTGTCACTTAGATATTTCCTTGTTTTCGAAAGAAAAGCATTTTTTTTGTCCATTAAAATAACATAACATTGATCACAAATACAGTGTAGACATTGCTAATGTTATAAATGGCTATTGTAGCTGGAAACGGCTGATTTCTAATGGAATGTCTACATAGGCATACAGAGGCCCATTATCAGCAACCATCAATCCTGTGTTCCAATGGCATGTTGTGTTTGCTAATCCAAGTTTATCATTTTAAAAGGCTAATTGACCATTAGAAAACCCTTTTGCAATTATGTTAGCACAGCTGAAAACTGTTGTGCTGATTAAAGAAGCAATACAACTGGCCTTCTGAGACTAGTTGAGTATCTGGAGCATCAGCAATTGTGGGTTCGATTACAGGCTCAAAATGGCCAGAAACAAATAACTTTCTTCTGAAACTCGTCAGTCTATTCTTGTTCTGAGAAATTAAGGCTATTCCATGCGAGAAATTGCCAAGAAACTGAAAATCTCGTATAACGCTGTGTACTACTCCCTTCACAGAACAGCGCAAACTGGCTCTAACCAGAATAGAAAGAGGAGTGGGAGGCTGAGGACAAATACATTAGAGTGTCTAGTTTGAGAAACAGACGCCTCACAGGTCCTCAACTGGCAGCTTCATTAAATAGTACCCGCAAAACACCAGTCTCAACGTCAACAGTGAAGAGGCGACTCCGGGATGCTGACATTCTAGGCAGAGTTGCAAAGAAAAATACATATCTCAGACTGGCCAATAAAAAGAAAATATTAAGATGGGCAAAAGAACACAGACACTGGACAGAGGAAGATTGGAAAAAAGTGTTATGGACAGACGAATCGAAGTTTGAGGTGTTCGGATCACAAAGAAGAACATTTGTAAGACGCAGACCAAATGAAAAGATGCTGGAGGAGTGCTTGATGCCATCTGTCAAGCATGGTGGAGGCAATGTGATGGTCTGGGGGTGCTTTGGTGGTGGTAAAGTGGGAGATTTGTACAGGGTAAAAGGGATCTTGAAGAAGGAAGGCTATCACTCCATTTTGCAACGCCATGTGGACGACGCTTGATTGGAGACAATTTCCTCCTACAACAGGACAATGACCCAAAGCACAGCTCCAAACTATGCAATAACTATTTAGGGAAGAAGCAGTCAACTGGTATTCTGTCTATAATGGAGTGGCCAGCACAGTCACCGGATCTCAACCCTATTGAGCTGTTGTGGGAGCAGCTTGACCGTATGGTACGTAAGAAGTGCCCATCAAGCCGATCCAACTTGTGGGAGGTGCTTCAGGAAGCATGGGGTGAAATCTCTTCAGATTACCTCAACAAATTGACAGCTAGAATGCCAAAGGTCTGCAAGGCTGTAATTGCTGAAAGTGGAGGATTATTTGACGAAAGCAACGTTTGAAGGACACAATTATTATTTATATTTTAAAAAAAACATTATTTCGAACCTTGTCAATGACTACATTTCCTATGCATTTTGCTATATTTTCTATTCAAACTCATTTCATGTATGTTTTCATGGAAAACAAGGAAATCTAAGTGACAAAGAAATCTAAGTGACCCCAAACTTTTGAAAGGTAGTATATATATATATATATATATATATATATATATATATATATATATATATATATATATATATATATATATATATATACACACACACACACACACACTCGCCAGTTTATTAGGTACACCACCCCGTTCACGAAACTGGATCATGAGTCACATTGCCGTGGCTTGCTAAATAAAGCAGGCATACAAGCATCAAGGCATTAAATTACTGTTCAAATGAACGTTAGAATGGGCAAAACGAGTGACCTAAGCAACTTTGAGCGTGGTTCTGGAGGCAAAGGGGTGTCCGACTCAGTACCTAATAAAGAAATAAAAATCGGCTTTTCATTTATCTGACTTTCATCTATCTGCATGTCCAGCCCTTATATTTAGCCTCACAATTAAGTGTTTTACCATTTTATTTTCAGGATAACCAGGGCTACAAGTAGAACAAAACAATTTGACATAAACAGTTACTACATTCATGAGTTTTATTGAGAAATGTAAATAAAATAATTGGTCAGCCAAAGCAAAAACCTGATAAAAATGAATTTATATAAATGCTGTAAGTAGAGAAATGGTTTGCTCAGTGGGAAATAAATATCCAACTAGTCAGTGACACCTGTGTGAAGTTTGGAGTTTGTGACAGCAACTATGTGAGCTTATTACAGTATTATAGACACTATGGCCTTGGATTTCCTATGATCTTCTATGTAGAAGAACCCCTTATATTCTAACGACTCTTGTGAAGCTTGTGAGCGTCATAGAGCAAAACATAACAGATAGCTTTTAATAGTTTCTAGCTCAAACCATTTGGACTATACAGCCGTTTTTGTAAAAGGACCCAGCCCCGGACCCCTTCGGGATCAGCCATTGTCTCACAAACACTGATCTAGCTCAGCCCCCGTAAGTCACACAGACTAATGGTTGGTACCAACGGATGCATAAGAAATAGACATATCCAATGGTACCCAGACATCTGCAGCTCAGACGATGTTTAAAAGGTGTTAGAAGTCCAAATGGCGCAGGCTTCGCGTTGGGTTAAGGTCAACGGCATCATGAACTTTACCAAGTACCAGGACATTTTAGCCAAAAACTTGGTTGCCTCTGACAGGAGGCTGACACTTGGCTGCAAGTGGATCTTCCAGCAAGACAATAACCCCAAGCACACATCAAAATCCTCAAAGAAATGGTTAATTGACCACAAAATCAAAAAATGTCCATGGCCATCTCAGTCTCTGGACTTGAACCCCATTGAAAACCTGTGGTTTTAATTTAAGAGGGCAGTCCATAAGCTCAGACGAAGGATATCAAGGAACTGGACAAATTCTGTATGGAGGAATGGTCTAAGATCCCTACCAATGTGTTTTCCAATCTGATAAATATTTTAGAAAAAGGCTCAGTGTTGTTATCCTCGCATGGGTAGGGTGATGGAGTACTGAAAACAGATGTGCCTATCTTTAAGAATTTTGGTATTACTTGCTAGACAAAGTCTCTTTCTCTGGGCAATTGTATTAGTATAAAATAATATCAATTCCCAAAAAAATGTCATGCAATATAGCTCAGTATTTGTATTATTTATTTTGTGTTTTTTGCTCATCTTTATCAAGGGTGCCAATAATTATGGACGTGACTGTATATACTGCATATGCTTCGGTTTGATGCACTGATGAGAAATAAGTGCAAACTTTCCTCTATAAATATAGGGCGGCAAGCCAAGGAATTGCGGCAAGCTCACCTGACCAGAAACAGAGTCCAAAGACACAGAGGGTGCCAAATAAGGCTGAGACTGGGGCAACACAGGCCAGGAGAGTCCAACACGACACCAATTCCCTCTCTGCCACCTCTGCGTCTGGAACACAAACCACACAGCGGTTACCACACACCATCCCAGGATCAGGGTTGCTGTGGGAGGAGAGCTGAGCAGAAACCTTAAATAGAAATGATACCTCTGTATGTACACTGATAGTAAACCACTGTACTCTTTACCTGCCGCCTAATGATAAACAGGAAACCAAACAAACCAACTAATCTGGTGAATAGAGAAAGCAGACTAAGCTTTGTCTGATACAGTGCATTGGGAAAGTATTCAGACCCCTTGACGTTTTCCACATTGTTATGTTACAGCCTTATTCTAAAATGGATTAAATTGTTTTTTCCCCCTCAATCTACACACAATACCCCATAATGACAAAGCAAAAGCAGGTTTCTATAATTTTTTACAATTGTATAAAGAATAAAAAACTGAAATAGCACATTTACAGAAGTATTCAGACCCTTTACTCAGTACTTTGTTGAAGCACCTTTGGCAGCAATTACAGCCTCAAGTCTTCTTGGGTATGATGCTACAAGCTTGGCACACCTGTATTTGGGGAGTTTCTCCAGTTTTTCTCTGCAGATCCTCTCAAGCTCTGTCAGGTTGGATGGGGAGCGTCGCTGCACAGCTATTTTCACGTCTCTCCAGAGATGTTAGATCGGGTTCAAGTCCGGGCTCTGGCTGGGCCACTCAAGAACATTCAGAGACTTGTCCCGAAGCCACTCCTACATTGTCTTGGCTGTGTGCTTAGGGTTGTTGTCCTGTTGGAAGGTGAACTTTCGCCCCATTCTGAGGTCCTGAGCACTCTGGAGCAGGTTTTCATCAAGGATCTCACTGTACTTTGCTCCGTTCATCTTTCCCTCGATCCTGACTAGTCTACCAGTCCCTGCTGCTGAAATACATCCCCACAGCATAATGCTGCCACAACCATGCTTCACCGTAGGGATGGTGCCAGGTTTCCTCCAGACGTGACGCTTGGCATGCAGGTCAAAGAGTACAATCTTGGTTTCATCAGACCAGAGAATCTTGTTTCTCATGGTCTGAGAGTATTTAGGTGCCTCTTGGCAAAATCCAAGCGGGCTGTCATGTGCCTTTTACTGAGGAGTGGCTTCCGTCTGGCCACTCTACCATAAAGGCCTGATTGGTGGAGTGCTGCAGAGATGGTTGTCCTTCTGGAAGGTTCTCCCATCTCCACAGAGGAACTCTGGAGCTCTGTCAGAGGGACCATCGGGTTCTTGTTCACCTCCCTGACCAAGGCCCTTCTCCCCCGATTGCTCAGTTTGGCCGGGCGGCCAGCTCTAGTAAGAGTCTTCGTGGTTCCAAACTTCTTCCATTTAAGAATGATGTGTTCTGTGTTCTTGGGAACCTTCAATGCTGCAGTTTTTTTTTAATCCTTCCCCAGATCTGTGCCTCGACACAATCCTGTCTCGGAGCTCTACGGACAATTCCTTCGACCTCATGGCTTGGTTTTTGTCAGGGTTGAGTGTAGAGGGAACGTGGAATCACACGCAGGACACAGAGATTCAAAAAACAGATGTCTTTAGTGAAGTCCGACAGTACAAGCCAACACGGCAACAGGCCACAGGCGAAACATACGCACACTGGAATGTCCAAAGTAAATGCGCACAACGTGCAGGACTCTCTTAAACAAAACGAAATACAGAGAGCACAGAACAGCGGACCAACAACAACACGTGACATCGAACAATTACACACAACACCTGACCAAACACAAGAGAACTAAATAGGGTGCCTAATGAACACTTAACAATGAACAGGTGTAACAAACAGACAAAACCAATCTAACATGAAACATCGAACGGTGGCAGCTAGTACTCCGGAGACGACGACCGCCGAAGCCTGCCCGAACAAGGAGAAGGAGCCGCCTCGGCCGAAACCGTGACAGTTTTGCTCTGACATGCACTGTCAACTGTGGGACCTTATATGGACTTTCCAAATAATTTCCAATCAATTGAATTTACCATAGGTGGACTCCAATCAGATTGTAGAAACATCTCAAGGATGATCAATGGACACAGGATGCACCTGAGATCATAGCAAAGGGTCTGAATACTTATGTTAATAAGGTATTTATGGGGGGTTTTTATTTATAAAAACCTGTTTTTTCACCTTGTCATTATGGGGTATTGTATGTAGATTGATAAGGGAAAATGTATTTTTTCAATTTTAGCATAAAGCTGTAACGTAACAAAATGTGGAAAAAGTTCAGGGGTCTGAATACTTTACGAATGCACTGTATGTAACCCACAAGGTCAACTGTTTTTTTGAGGCCCTCTGTGTGGTCTCATGTGGCCTTTGTTTAACCTCAAAGTATTTTTCTCTTGAAAAGCTTACATGGAACACTTGACAGCATCAACTTTTTCTAATTCTATAATGGTCACCGTCACAGGGCCCTTTCAGTATGACGAATAACATCCCAAAAATGGCAAACATTTTCCTGAAAAGTTATTGAAATATGGAATCACAGTTTCATGTATCTGAATAT
The DNA here is from genome assembly GCF_964263955.1 of Coregonus lavaretus. Taxonomy (NCBI): domain Eukaryota; kingdom Metazoa; phylum Chordata; class Actinopteri; order Salmoniformes; family Salmonidae; genus Coregonus; species Coregonus lavaretus. The sequence goes on from NC_139990.1 coordinate 25,359,066, forward strand.
ATACTGAACACAAATATAAAAATGCAACATTCAACAATTTCAAAGATTTTACTGAGTTACAGTTCATATAAGGAAATCAGTCAATTGAAATAAATGTATTAGGCCCTAATCTATGGATTTCACATGACTGGGTAGGGGCGCAGCCATGGGTGGGCCTGGGAGGGCATATGCCCAACCACTTGGGAGCCAGGTCCACCCACTTGGGAGCCAGGCCCACCCACTTGGGAGCCAGGCCCAGCCAATTTCCCCACAAAAGGGCTTTATTACAGACAGAAATACTCCTCAGTTTCATCAGCTGTCCGGGTGGCTGGTCTCAGACGATCCCGCAGGTGAAGAAGCCGGATGTGAAGGTCCTGGGCTGGCATGGGTTGTGTTTGTGAGGCAACGTTGGAGGCAGCTTATGGTAGAGGAATGAACATGAAATTCTCTTGCAACAGCTCTGGTGGACATTCCTGCAGTACGCATGCCAATTGCACGCTCCCTCAAAACTTGAGACATCTGTGGCATTGTGTTGTGTGACAAAACTGCACATTTTAGAGTGGCCTTTTATTGTCCCCAGCACAAGGTGCACCTGTGTAATGATCATGCTGTTTAATCAGCTTCTTGAGATGCCAAACCTGTCAGGTGGATGGATTATCTTGGCAAAGGAGAAATGCTCACTAACAGGGATGTAAACACATTTCTGCACAAAACTGAGAGAAATAAGCTTTTTGTGCGTATGGAACATTTCTGGGATATTTTATTTCAGCTCATGAAACATGGGACCAACACTTTACATGTTGCGTTTATATTTTTGTTCAGTATACAGTACATACATACAATTTTTATATATCTGAATACCCTGTGTACTCGGTGACCTGACCTCTGTCTGAATTTGTCTAAGTAACTCAAGGTTCTGAGGCCCCATTATAAATGTGTATATTGAGTACACTAAAGACAAGCTAATGCATTTCTTAGACTTGGCCAAATACATAATTGACTAATATAATGATGACCAATAACATACCCGCAAAAGTCAGACGGATGCCTTTTCCAGAGCGGATTGTCCCATCGTAGCGGCCAGCACAGTAGTAGAGTCCCAAATCTGCTTCTGTCACCACAATGATCTCCAAACTGTTGTTTTCCTTTGTGTAAAGGTGACCTGTGTCTTCTTCATTAACTGCTGGCGTATTTAGAAAATTTGATAGCTTTGTAACAGTAAGAAGGGTAACTAGTTCCTCTGAGCGGATTTGGAACCAGATTATTTCATTGCTGTTTGTGAGGTTGCATGGCAGGGAAGCATTTTGTCCAGCCTGAACAACATGGACCACAGGTGATGCGGACAAAAAGTGTAGTCCAGAAACATCTAGAAAAGAATGTTAAATAGTTGATTAAACCCATTTGCAAACTATTTATCAGTGGCGGCTGGTGGGAGGAGGTATAGCAGGACGGGCTCATTGTAATGGCTGGAAAATAGTAAATGGAATGGTATCAAACACAGCAAACATATGGAAACCACATTGACGCCGTTCCATTAATTACATTCCAGCCATTACAATGAGCCCGTCCTCATATAGCCCCATCCACCAGCATCCTCTGCTATCTATCTACAGTCGTATGAAAAAGTTTGGGCACCCCTCTGAGGCTGCATAATAATTTACTCTGTCGTCACAGAAAATGATCACAGTGGCATGCCATTCATTTTCTAATAAATGCTGAGTACTGGGGTATTGTCCAGACAAAGATTTTTAGTGTAGCAATATTAAGTTGTATGAAATTAAATCAGATGTGAAAAATAGGCTATGCAAACATTTAGCCACCCTTGTCATTCTGTTGATTTGAATACCTGTAACTACTTAGCACTGATTAATTGGAACACACAATTGGTTTGGTGAGCTCATTAAGCCTTGAACTTCATAGACAAGTGCATCCAATCATGAGAAAGGGTATTTAAGGTGGCCAATTGCAAGTTGTTGTTCTCTTTGACTCTCCTCTGAAGAGTGGCAACATGGGGGCCTCAAAACAACTCTCAAATGACATGAAAACAAAGATTGTTCAACATTTTGGTTTAGGGGAAGGCTACAAAAAGCTATCGCAGAGATGTAAGCTGTCAGTGTCCACTTTGAGGAACATAGTGAGGAAATGGAAGACCACAGGCACAGTTCTTGTTAAGGCCAGAAGTGGCAGGCCAAGTAAAATATCGGAGGCAAAGGCGAAGGATGGTGAGAATGGTCAAAAACAGCCCACAGACCACCTCCAAAGACCTACAACGTCTTGCTGCAGATGGTGTCACTGTGCATCGTTCAACAATTCAGCGCACTTTGCACAAGGAGAAGCTGTACGGGAGAGTGATGCGGAAGAAGCCTTTTCTGCACACGCCACAAACAGAGTCGCTTGAGTTATGCAAACGCACATTTGGACAAGCCAGCTTCATTTTGGAATAAGGTGCTGTGAACTGATGAAACAAATATTGAGTTATTTGGTCATAACAAGAGGCGATATGCATGGCGGCAAAATAACAGCGTTCCAAGAAAAACACTTGCTACCCACAGTAAAATTTGGTGGGGGTTCTATCATGCTGTGTGGCCAGTGCCGGTACTGGGAATCTTGTTAAAGTTGAGGGTCGCGTGGATTCCACTCAATATCAGCAGATTCTTGGGAATAATGTTGAAGAATCAGTCACAAAGTTAAAGTTACGCCGGGGCTGGATATTTCAACAAGACACCGACCCAAAACACTGCTCAAAATCTACCCGGGCATTTATGCAGAGGAACAAGTACAATGTTCTGGAATGGCCATCCCAGTCCCCAGACCTGAATATCATTGAGAATCTGTGGGATGATTTGAGGCTGTCCATGCTCGGCAACCATCAAACCTAACTGAACTGGAGATGTTTTGTAAGGAGGAATGGTCCAAAATACCTTCATCCAGACACTCATTAGAGGCTATATGAAGCGTCTATAGGCTGTTATTTTAGCAAAAGGAGGCTCTACTAAATATTGATGTGATTTTTCTGTTGGGGTGCCCAAATTTATGCACCTGTCTAATTTCGTTTTGATGCATATTGCACATTTTCTGTGAATTCAATAAACCTAATTTCACTACTGAAATATTACTGTGTCCATCAGTTATTTGATATTTCAAAATGAAATTGCTGATCCAAACACCCACTTATTTATAAATGGAAAATGTCAGGGGTGCCCAAACTTTCATACGACTGTATCTATCTAGTCTCAGTACCTACATGTCTGTCTTTCTATCAGTCAGTATAACCATTCATCCATCAATATACTTACAAAAGAAAATGAGCAGGTAGACTAATTTCCCCATAATATCCGGATATTTCACCTGTGAAGATGACAGTCTATTCCCTACTAGACAACCCTAATGAACGTACTAAAGAGAGCCTATGGTACAGGTAATTGATTGAATGGGGAAATGCTTATGTACAGGAAAGAGACCACCACATTTGACATTTGTTGCGGTTTCAGACAATGTAGCTTAGGTTATGTTTCCTGCGAAGTTCCCCATACTTCAAAATAAATGACAATGTAATTAGTATGACTATTTTCCTTAGGTTTCGTTTCTGGTAGCTCAGTTGACGCGGCTTACACTGGCTTGCTTGCTGCGGCTGCTCAGGCTCACAACTTAGAAGTTCGAGGTGGAGTCAACCAACTCGCTGTCTGTTACAATGAAAATGCATGGCATAGACCGAGACCGGTAAGAGACAACTATGTATTTAATTTAACTGTGCATGTTATTTAGCAAATAATCTAAAGAATTCTTAGAGTAAAAAAAAAAAGCATTTGTATCTGCAGTCTGACACTGCCTAACTGCTATTCTTATTCACTGTGCTGCACTAGGCTATGTGCTCACGTCGGGTAACTAATTTAAACGAGATGTATGAATTTCTTGGTGGATGTCATGTGTGGACTAGTTGGTTTACTACAGGAGATGCATGTGTGCATTCCCTAGCACCGCAATATTCCTTAGTTTCGTTTTCAGAGCAGGGCTCACAGCCTGTCGCTTCAAAGAGACTCAATAGAAACTATATCGTTCTATTTTTGAAACGCCTACAGGAGGAGAAACGAAACTGATTTCACATCAAGAAGTGCCAAATATGCTAGTGAGGTTTAAATATATATATTTTTTTTACATTTTTCGGTAGATGAAAGTAAAACATGTTATTGTTTTTTTTCTAATTGTGACTTGTTTGACAACAGTTTTACATAATAGGCCAAATGGCTGGCTGTGCGTCAAGGGGTGAATTTCGACCCGAGTTACACACGCATAAATGGAACATAATTCCCTTTTTATGCACTTTTCTCTCTATGCTATTCTGACCTTGAATTTAAGCATGAGAATAGCATGCTATTAACCCCTATAAATGAAGGTGTGGCGGAGGTGTGTCTACAGATACACTGCTGACAGTGTTGGTTTCATGAGCTGAAATAAAAGACCCCAGAAATGTTTCATACACACAAAAAGCTTATTTCTATCAAATGTTGTGCACAAATATGTTTACATCCCTTTTAGTGAGCGTTTCAACTTTGCCAAGATAATCCATCCACCTGACAGGTGTGGCATATTAAGAAGCCGATTAAACAGCATGATGATAATAATAATAATATGCCATTTAGCAGATGCTTTTATCCAAAGCGACTTACAGTCATGTGCGCATACATTTTTACGTATGGGTGGTCCCGGGGATCGAACCCACTACCCTGGCATTACAAGCGCCATGCTCTACCAATTGAGCTACAGAGGATCATTACACAGGTGCACCTTGTGCAGGGGACAATAAAATACCACTCTAAAATGTGCAGTTTTGTAACACAACACAATGCCACAGATGTCTCAAGTTTTTATGGAGCATGCAATTGGCATGCCGACTGCAGCAATGTCCACCAGAGCTGTTGCCAGAGAATTGAATGTTCATTCCTGTACCATAAGCCGCCTCCAATGTCGTTTTAGAGAATTTGGCAGTACGTCCAACCGGTCTCACAACCGCAGACCACATGTATGGTGTGGGCGAGCGGTTAGTTGATGTCAACGTTGTGAACAGAGTGCCCCATGGTGGCAGTTGGGTTATGGTATGGGCAGGCATAAGCTACGGACAATGAACACAATAGCATTTTATCGATGGCAATTTGAGTGCACAGAGATACCGTGACGAGATCTTGAAGCCCATTGTCAAATAAAACATTTTTGGTCACATACACGTGTTTAGCAGATATTATTGCGGGTGTAGGGAAATGCTTGTTGTGCCATACATCCGCCGCTATCACCTCATGTTTCAGCATGATAATGCACGGCCCCATGTCACAAGGATCTGTACACAATTCCTGGAAGCTGAAATATCCCAGTTCTTCTATGGCCTGCATTCTCACCTGACATGTCACCCATTGAGCATGTTTGGGATGCTCTGGATCGACGTGTACAGCAGCGTGTTCCAGTTCCCGCCAATATCCAGCAACTTCGCTCAGCCATTGAAGAGGAGTGGGACAACATTCCACAGGCCACAATCAACAGCCTGATCAACTCTATGAAAAGGAGATGTCGCGCTGCATGAGGCAAATGGTGGTCACACCAGATACTGACTGGTTTTCTGATCCACGTCTCTACCTTTATTTAAAGGTATCTGTGACCAACAGATGCATATCTGTATTCCCAGTCATGTGAAATCCATAGATTAGGGCCTAATGAATTTATTTCAATTGACTGATTTCCTTAAATGAACTGTAACTCAATAAAATCTTTGAAATTGTTCCACGTTGCGTTTATAATTTTGTTCAGTATATTTAGATGGCTTTCTTTCATTGATCCCTAATATACTGAACTCGTTCTCTTGATATATTCTAGTGTGTCGACAAAATTCAAAGTAAAAGGTACACCTTATTTAAAGGGATGGCTTAAGATAAATGTACTGAAAACCCTATTGAATGAAAACTCAATGAGAAAATCTGTTGGCCAGCAAGTTTCAACAGTTGAATTACATTTATTTAGAGCATGCAAGGTAGCCACACCAGCAGAGCACGTTACAAGACTGAATAAGGTAAGTCTCTGAAAACCAAAAACTGAAAAGTGCGTAGGAAAGGCGAACATTTCTAAGTCTGAATCGGCCCCCAATAGCCTATATATATTTTGTATTTATTTCATGAAATCCTCTTATCCTGCTTTTTCTTCCTTTTTTTTCAGACATTTTATGCATCTTCATTGTCTGTGGATTGTCGGCTGTGTTGGTGAGTATAAATAAACTATCCACAATTAGAACTTGAACAATGGCAAACAATCTATGATTTTCTAAACATTTGTTCCAACTCTCTCCTCCAGCCTCCTCCTCCCTGCCCTCCGTCCCTGTCTCCATCTCTTCCCCTGTTGGAAGCCAAGCCATCCTTCCCTGCAAATGGAGGTCCCAGCTAGACGACGTCCCAGTTTGCCACATCCAATGGCAGACACCCGATGAGCCCGTGTTTGAGCAGAAGGGAGAGCAACAGTGGCAGGCCAGCGAGTTTGAGGGGCGGGTGGAGGTACCTAAGGAAAAGCTTTGGGAGGGCGACTGCTCTCTAATCTTGCGCGACGTGCAGTTTGGGGACGTGGGGCTTTACGAGAGCTTCATGGTGGTTGACGGGGAAAGGATGAAAAGGCGGGTGTTCATCCAGAGTGTCCAGCTCTCAGTCTATGGTAAGGGTAGATCTACAGGTCAGACCTGGGCTGAAATGGTTGTGTTTTATTTAGCTAACCTCATCTCTCCTTGTTCTCTCCAGACCATAAGTCCAAGCTGTCCTTGGGCATTGGTGAAGACCTGGTCCTGAAGCTCCACACTCCCCAGGCCATGAGAGTGGTCTTCCAAGGGAGGAACAGCACAGAGTGGAAGGTCCTGTGGATTAGGGGTGACAAGAAGCTCAACAGAGGTCATCTTGAGGAGGCTGAAGGGGTGGTGGTCCTCAGAGGGTTAAGGATGGACAACTCTGGGACATTTAAGGTGCTGGATTCCCATGGGCTGTCGGTGAGCACTGTGAAACTCACAGTGGAAGGTAATAAAATGTCCTAAATGCTAATGCATAACCTTTTGTTTCTTGTTTGTGATGTATCTGTAAACACGTGCAACTGCTGCTAACATTTTAAATGGTGTATCCCACAGAAGTTGCTAAAACTCTAAAGCTTCCCCAGATCCAGGACAAACCTGTAGGTAAGAGACTGAAATAAATAATTGACATTACTTATGCAAGGCAAGTATACCAAGTTCATGACACTGTCGAAGACTGATGGACAATAATAGTACATTTTGAACAAGTTATCTTCTCTGTCTCTCTAGGTAAATCGACTGTTTACAGGTCCTCCTCTCTGCTTCTTGTATTTGTCCTGCTGATCAGTCCCCTGATTCAACATCTCCTCTAACAAGGTTTAAACCTTTTGGGCTGGTTTCCCAGAACCAAATAAACATACCCCTGTACTAAAAAGCACTTTCAATTACTAAAAAGCACTTTCATCCATTGAAAGTGCTTTTTGGTCTACAGGCATATCAGAACCTCAAATACATGCTTGTTTTACTCCAATGTTAGTAAAGAATGTAAATGTAAATACACTTTATAGCCTCAAAACATGGTTAAAACTGTTATCATGGATGGTCAGTCCTTGGCTCCATACCTCTGTCTATGAATTTGAGTCGGTACATTTCTCCAGGTTCATCTCTCAGCTTTTTACCGAAACACAGGCTGTTATTGTTTCATTTAAGGATTCTAGCTTTAATGGGTTTGATTGTACAAATAAAAATCTGAGAGCACCATGTTTAATTTGGAAGTTCAGTGTTTGTAAATATTATATTACTCCTATGATAGATATATATATACACACACTGAACAAAAATATAAATGCAACATGCAACAATTTTACTGAGTTACAGATCATATAAGGAAATCAATCAATTTACATAAAATCATTAGGCCCTAACCTATGGATTTCCCATGACTGAGAATATAGATATGCATGAAACCAACATTTTATTAGCATTATATACAAAAAAGTATATAATACAATCAAATGAAAGGGTGAGTTGTTTTGGTGTTCCATTTTATTACAGCAATGTAATCTTAATTTATGTTAAATAAAGCATTAAATGACAGCCATGTGATGGTCCTTTACAGCCTTGTGAGTATATTCAACTTAGATGATAACATATTGGAATGTATTAATTTACAGTATACACAGAACACAACAGCGACCCAGGAAATACCAATTCCTTTCCTCCTCCCTCTCAAACTCATAATAGACTGGGGGTGCACAGATCTGAGGGCCGCAGTGTATGGTGGTTTTTTCCTTTGCCTTTTACCCACAGACTGGATTATACCTGGGAAATCAGGTGAGTTCACGCTTAAGCTAGTAATTGTTCAATTATGTGCCAAGGCGAAACGAAAACAAGCACAAGTTGTGCACCCCTGTCTGGAATAGATCATCTACTCCGTTTCTTTTGACAGCCTTGTGATCTCTCCTGTCAATCCCCATAACCACTGAACCTTCCCCCCTCCCATTTCTGGCTCTTCATCCCCCTATACCCTCCCCGAAAACAAAGAACCCACCATCCATGAAAGAAAAGGTAGCACTTTTAAACACCACCTTACCCATCGACATTGGTACAATGTCAAATCACAAACGACAGGTTCCCACGTGCAATACATAGTCTTTAGTCAGTGGAGTGCTGTCACAAGCAAAGGGATATACTCTTTCACTTGTTTCCAAATCAGGCCGCGTCGGATTTTGAGCTCCTTCATTTAATCCATGACATCCCCATCATTCCTAAATCTCTACTCTTTGAGTGTCCAGTTAGAAGTTGGGCTTGTGTTTCTTGACTTCGACCATGAGGTGGTGTAGGTTGATGAGCTCCGAGCGCACGGCCAGGCTGCGAAAGGTGGGCTGGGACAGCACCTTGTGGAAGCCATGGTAGTACTGGATCAGCTGAGTGAGCGCCCCCTGGAGGATAGGAGTCAAATTGAATGATACGTTTTAGAGAAGAAAAAAAACTTGTAACAGCCCGTGGCTCATGGTTGCCAAAATGTTAAATATTTCTGTCGATTTAAGGGACCCCTTTTGGCTCAAGAGCACCCCTAGGGGCAAATATTCTGTATAGCCTTTAATTACATACAATTATATTACTGGTTTAGAACGTGTATGTTTTCGGTCAGTGCACCCGTTAGAGAAAGCACAGAGGGCAGTACCTGAATGATACCAGTGCCATTCTTGAAGTTGGTGAAGGACCTCATGACGTCCTGACTCAGAGCCTCCACAGACTGTTTCCATGTACTGGAGAAACCCCTGACCAGCTGGGTGATCCGGGCTAAGAAAGAAAGAAAGGGGGTAGAAGAAAACAACATGAGTTTAGAGATGGGAGGTATGGGTGTGAAAAGGTGTGGGAGAAATGTAAGACAATTGTTATGGTGGAAAGTCAAAGCAGAGTAGAAACAAACAGTCCAAACAGTAGAGGTAAATAAAATGAGACAGGACAGGAGGAAAGTAGAAGAAAGAGAAGAAGGTTACCGTGTAAACGGAAACATTCATAGGTTTTATTTATTCGCACGAAAGACAAAAACAGTACAGATAAAAAAACGTGGGTAGTTTGGTTCATCAGGTGGACCCCCAGTCCACACTTTAAGTTATTGAGGGACGATGATGTTTTGGCAATGTGAAGATAAGAATTCCAGAGTATGGTACCTCTGTATCTGATAGAGAATTGACTATGTGAGGTGCAGCAGTGGGGAGGGTGAAGGTTATCGCAGTGTAGTGTTATATAGATGGATTTCAGAATTAACCTGGAAGAATCCATTGAAGGGTTTTGGTAAACTGTCTGAGAGGTATGAGTATTTGTAGACGAAAGTGCATAATTGTCGTAAATAGACAAGATATTATGTTTCTTAAAACAAAGGTGCAGATGGAGCCAGGTATTTAGAGGAGTTGGCTAGTCTTAAATTGTATGATGAGTAATTTGTGTAGATAGGAGGCATATGTACTGGCCCAGACAATATTACAGTAAATGAGATATTGGTAGTTTAAGCTATAGTATAGAGTTAGGAAGCAAACCTGATGAACCAAACCACTAATCTTTCTGATGATACCAACAGATTTCATCACTTTGCTACAGACAAACTGAATATGATCTTTCCAGGATAACCTTTCATCAATTATAAATCAGAGGAATCTAGTGGATGTGACTTGTTCCATTTCATTCCCACCAATTGAGATTCTGGCTCTTATTTTACAATATTTCTTATTCTTACTAGTGAATACAAAGTTGGATTTTTTTAACATTTAAAAGACAATTTGTTTATCTGGAACCATTCAAAAAATGTGACCATACCCGTGTTGGCTTAATTAATTAGTTAATCAAAATGATTGTGTGATAAAATGAAATTGGTATCATCAGCAAAGACAATGGGAAGTACGTTGAAGACACAGCAGCAAGGTCATTGATATAGATTACGAATAACAAAGGTCAAATTATCGAACCCTGTGGCACACCACAGGATATCTTGGCCCTGGTAGATACACAGCCGTTTGCATAAACAAATTGTTCTCTATCATAAACATAACTATTTAACCAATTATATGTATAATCATGAAAACATTCTGCAAACAATTACATTATAAAAAGGTCTGCATCTTTTCCCTCTACTCACCTTCATCATTCTTTAGTCTATCCAGCTGCCCTTTCTCCGTCAGCGCCTCGCTCTCCTTCACAAATGCTATCATGCCACCAAAGGGAGAGGACAGAATCTCCTCAATAAACTCCTGATGAAAGGAGAAAGAAAGAGGGGAATGTTTCATTGGAGTAAATACTTTTGAGTAAACTGATTATCCGTAAATCTGGCACACATGACAAAACTCAATTTCCCAGAATCCCTGTGCAGGTTTACCTGGCTCCTGGCCTGGAGGAGCTGTTGGAAGCCCTCAACCTCTTTACTGTCATCGGCTGCCCTCTCCTATGACATGGAGAGAAAGAGAGGAAAACAGCATGACATCTTTCGATTCTGTATATTCACAAGATATAGCCTAGCGGTTAAGAGCATTGGGCCAGTAACCGAAAGGTCACTGGTTTGAATCCCAGAGCCGACTAGGTCAAACATCTACTGATGTGCCCTTGAGCAAGGCACCTTATTGCTCCTGTAAGTAGCTCTGGATAAGAGAGTCTGCTAAATGACTAACATTTTTATGTAAATGACTGAATGAAGGAGTCATTTCAGGTGGGTAAATAAGTTAATCGTTCATGTTTATGGTTTTAAACTTTTGTTATTCTCACCATGAGTACATTGAGCATCATGTCATAGTTGTTGATGAGGAAAATGAGCTGGTCCCTGCGTGAAGGGAACTCTGCAGCCATCTTCAGGACAAAGTTCTCCACTTCAACCTGAAAATACCAGTGTTAGCTATATCAAATCACACAAAGCACTACTTCAAATGTTCACGCTAACTGTAGGATCCCCACTATTTATACTATTGTACTGTTTTTATTATTATTTAGTTGTGTACCTGCAGTTGGCCAAGGAGGGTGTGTGTTCGCTCGCTGGTGAATGTCTGGTTAATGCTAACTATGGCAGAAGAGAACTCTGCGTATCTGCGTGTGACCTGAAACATGAACACAACTGGTATCAACAGTTGGTATTATTAGACATTAATACATGAAATACATGTGTGTGTGTGTGTGTGTGTGTGTGTGTGTTCATACATAGTGTGGTCTGGTGTCCAGCACGCCCAGTTTCTGGGGGTCCGTGTTGCGGATGCTCTGAATGTTCATCTCCAGGATGAGCTCAAACCTGGGCCACAGCAGTTCCAGCACTGCCTCCCAGTACCTGGCACCCCATGGAGAAACAATTACATAAGCATCAAGGGTCAATTCTGAGTTAAGATGTGTGTTTTCTTTGAACAAATCTATTGACATCAATATGTGATTTTCATTTTACACTTTAGTCATTTAGCAGATGCTCTTATCCAGAGCGACTTACAGTAGTGAGTGCATACATTTTCATACTGGTCCTCCGTGGGAATTGAACCCACAATCCTGGCATTGCAAGCGCCATGCTCTACCAACTGAGCCACACGGGACCATTTTCATGAAACAAATTACATTAGCATGTCTCATGTAAGGCCCCAAATGTTACATTTTACAGTACATACAGTAAAAAGACTACTGTATCATAGGTTTTAACAATGAATTGTTTCTGACTTTCCCCTTACATATAACATATACACCGGACAGTTTATTAGGTACACCCATCTAGTACTGGGTTGGATCCCCCCCTTTGCCACCAGAATAGCTTTAATTCTTCAGGGCATGGATTCTACAAGGTGTCGGAAACGTTTGTTGCTCAATTGGTATCAACAGACCTAACACATGCCAGGAAAAAATTCCCCACACCAGTACACTGTCCCAGGCAGGATGGTTCCATGGACTCATGCTGCTTACGTCAAATCCTGACTCTGCCATCAGCATGACGCAACAGGAACTGGGATTCGTCGGACCAGGCAATGTTTTTCCACTCCTCAATTGTCCAGTGCTGGTGATCGCGTGCCAACTGGAGCCGCTTCTTCTTGTTTTTAGCTAATAGGAGTGGAACCTGGTGTGGATGTCTGCTGCAGTAGCCTATCTGTGACAAGGATCGACGAGTTGTGCGTTCCGAGATGCCGTTCTGCACATCACTGTTGTACTGCGCCGTTATTTGTCTTTTTGTGGCCCGCCTGTTAACTTGCATGATTCTTGCCATTCTCCTTCGACCTCTCTCATCAAAGAGCTGTTTTCGCCCACAGGACTGCCGCTGACTGGATGTTTTTTGTTTGTTACACCATTCTCTGTAAACCCTAGACACTGTCGTGAGTGAAAAGCCCAGGAGGGGGGCCGTTTCTGAGATACTAGATCAAGCGCCCCTGGCACCGACGATCATACCACGCTCAAAGTCGCTTAGGTCCCTCGTTTTGCCCATTCTAACGTTCAATCGAACATTAACTAAATGCCTGTATGCCTGCTTTATATAGCAAGCCACAGCCACGATCCATTTTCGTGAACGGGGTGGTGTACCTAATAAACTGTACAGCATACTGCAGGAAATAGGATATGTCCTATATAGCATTATGCTCTGAGTTAAAAGTGTATGGAGTGTCATTTAGTATTTGTGCTGAGAGAGTGTTACTGACTTGTCCAGGGCTGGGATGGTCCTCTTGTTTGTGATGGCTCTAAAACGCAAGATGATGTGGATACACAGGAACACAGCGATGCTGTCGTAACAGTCCGATACATAGGTGGACATGCTCTTCTGTAGGGGAAAGGAGGGAGGGAGGGAGGATGGGAGGAAAGGAGGGAGGGAGGATGGTAGGAAAGGAGGAGGGAGGGAGGATGGTAGGAAAGGAGGGAGGGAGGATGGTAGGAAAGGAAGGAGGGAGGGTGGTAGGAAAGGAAAGAGGGAGGGTGGTAGGAAAGGGAGGAGGGAGGGTGGTAGGAAAGGAGGGAGGGAGGATGGTAGGAAAGGAGGGAGGGAGGATGGTAGGAAAGGAAGGAGGGAGGATGGTAGGAAAGGAAGGAGGGAGGATGGTAGGAAAGGAAGGAGGGAGGGTGGTAGGGAAAGGAAGGAGGGAGGGTGGTAGGGAAAGGAGGGAGGAAGGATGGTAGGAAAGGAGGGAGGATGGTAGGGAAAGGAGGGAGGGAGGATGGTAGGGAAAGGAGGGAGGGAGGATGGTAGGGAAAGGAGGGAGGGAGGATGGTAGGGAAAGGAGGGAGGGAGGATGGTAGGGAAAGGAGGGAGGGAGGATGGTAGGAAAGGAGGGAGGGAGGATGGTAGGAAAGGAGGGAGGGAGGATGGTAGGGAAAGGAGAGAGGGAGGATGGTAGGGAAAGGTGGGTATAGGTACGTTAGAGAAAGAGTTAGTCATATCATAATTAGAGACAATCATCATCATCATTTTACAAAAAGAAGGACTCCACTGTTAAACGCTGTGTTATGCCTTAACCATTTTTTTACAGCAATTCTTGTATGAGAAGTCTTATCGTACCAGGAACAAGCTGAGCGTCTTTCCCATGACGCTGTTGAAGAGGTCCAGCGCAGAATTTCCAGCCACCATGAAGAAGTCAGACAGGAAGAGGAACTCTCGACAGCCGTTGTCCAAAAGGGCGTAGTGCTGACTGCGGAACAGCGTCTCATAGGGATACTGAGACAGGAGGAAGAAGGTTGGTTGGGTGACATAATAATCTACATCTGCCGCTGTACATTCCTTTGAGATGAGTGTGGTGACAAGAAGGTAGTGAGAGAAGCACAGGTGTATTGGAGCAGTACAGCTTAACGATATCTAGAAGTTTAGGGTTGGCTTCGTGTCTTTACCTCACAACCTTATACTCTATGCATGTTCAAATAATTTCAAAGTAGTACATAACATCTTATAATAAGGTAGGTTAATTTCATTCCAAATGTCTGTTACTCTCATGCAGTAGTATATGGTATAGTTTGGGTGGTCTGATTTGGGTAGTACAGCCCTGCCAGTGGTCTCACCCTGCAGTCCCCTCTCTGGGCAGTGTGGGGGATGAGGATGGGCCCCTCCAGCTCGGCAGGGCTCAGCACGGTCCCCCGCTGGCCCAGGGTGAAGATGGTGTTCCTGCTCTTCAGGGAGGGCTTGGAGAAGAAACCTTTCTTGGCCGTGTCTTCCACTCCCATCAGGTCATCTTTGTCTGCCACCTCCTCATACTGTCAACAGAGAAAGATGTTACGAGAACAGTATTAAGTATGATCTGCTAATTTGACTGATATGATACTCGACACTGTTGAAAATGCTGTACCCTCAAACACAACATAGGCCCTACTGTACATTATAGTGAGACTTTGAAACAGCATGCTTTTCCAGAACAATGATATATTGAGCCTATAAACCAAGAGAAGGCATTTTAACTCTCCAATTTAGCCTCCTTCTCTCCCTTAGCACCTGTGTCATTCACTCACCTGTACTTTGAGGAGCCTGCCGCTGTAGGACTTGAAGTAACTGTAGTAGATCTTACTCATAGTGTCCACATACTCATCCCTGATCTCCTTGGCCACTGTCCTTTCGTTTGCCAAGAGGAACTGATAGAAAAACCTAAAGTACGAAGAAACATTTTAGATCTGTGTAGATACATGATTGTGGTGGTGCTTTTTAGTATATGATCCAGTAAGGGAGTGTGTGTGTGTGTATAATACAGATTTGTAACGATACATGTACCTGTGTAGATTTTATGGGAGATGTGGACAGATAGACAGTAGGGAGCACATGTCATATTGATTTCTGTAATGAGAATTTTACTTGACTGAGTCTCTATGATGTCGTAAGTGTTCCTATGTCTGTTTTACGGTATCCAAACATGTGGAAGGTTTTGAAGCAATGAATCAGGCGGTTATAAGCCTATATCATTACCTGTACTTGAGGAGAGTGTTCTGGGGGATTTGATAGTTGGTCATGGGCTTTCTGAAGGAATAAATCTTCTGCAGGATAAATTCTCTGATCTTTGTGACAGCCTGTGGAACAAAATAAAAGCCTGTTTTATACAGAATACCTTTGCTCCATTACCTTCCACACCATTATTCCTCGCTTATATCTCCTTCTCTTCCCATCCCATCCCATTATCTTTCTCTCTCTCCCTCCCTCCCTGTATCTTCACCTTGATTTTGAGACGGTCCACAATGTCCTGGATGTCAGAGCAGGCCAAAGTCTCCCTGAAGCTGAGCTCTTTGGCAAAATTGATCTTGTTGTTGAGCTCATGGAGCTGCTCAAGGAACTCCTGCTCTGTAACCGGGCTCTCCAGGATTATCCTGCAGAGGGACAAAATGTGGGGAACAATTGTTAGAATACATGCTTACCCATAGGAACACTTACAACATCATAGAGACTGTCAAGTAAATGTCTCGTTAGACATCAATATGACATGTGCTCCCTACCCTCTTTCTATTCACATCTCCCATAAAAACTAAACAGGTATCGTTACAAAGCTGTATAAAACACAAACACACACACTCCCTTACTGGATCATAGCGCCGGGCACCACCAGCTCATCCACCAGTTGGCTGAGGTGGCAGCGTACGGCCTGCCTGTTCTTCAGCCGCATGTTCATGCTGACCGACTGCTGCTGCAGAGTCTGGATCTCACTGCTGATGGAGGAGAGGTCACTCTGGAAGCCGCTCAGCATGCCCTCCATTCGCTGGAGAGAGAGGGGAAAGGTGAGGACAGAGAGAGAGAGGGAGGTATAGAGAGAGAGAGAGCAAGAGCGAGAGGGGAGAAAATAGATGTATCATTGGCTTCGTTGCATATTTTTACTAGGAAATTGCAAAAGCATTCTTTCAAAACCTGCACATGCAAAAATGCTGATCCATTTAGAATGGACTTATGGACTTCTGAAGACACTTGATACACTTTTGATTGAGGGCATTATCCACTCACCTCCAGTATGGAGTCACAGGCTGTGATCTGGTTGTGCAGAGAGGCAATGTTCTGGCTCTCCTTGATATCTGACACAAGCTTGGTCAAGGATTACCTATCAGGGTGAACTACTGTATCTGTCAGGAATTACCATAAATAATGCACAAATTCTTTCACACAATCATTCAAGACATTAATACATTAACGGATACAGTCTTTGATGGAAGCTTGTTCAATCCGTTGGAGTTCATCCTCCACGTGTTTAGAGTATTGCCTGAGGTCAACTCCCTGAAAGAAACAGATTCAGATGAAAGGAAACCATCAGTTGAAGGAATGTAGCCTTATATACAATATATAAAATGAAAACTAACCAAAAATTAAATTAAAACTGAAATGTGTTGATGTTTAGGGACATGCATGGTGCAGCCATGGTACCATGGTCTTACCGTTTTCAGTGCCTCCTTCACCAAGTCATCTTCAAGATTAGCCTGTATGTGAACTGGGAGGGGAAGTAAATGAAAGTAGCTAGTTTAATCTCCATTAGGGTCAGTTCTTACATTTATCCAAGACACTGAACTAATTAGCTAAATTACTATTTGGCTATGAACTAATTTTACCAGATGATATGACCATTACTTCATTCAAAAGACAATAATGCTTAAGGACTTACTGTCCACTTCATCCAAGATGAACTCATCTGTGGTCAAGTCCAAGTCACCCAGGTTGAGAGGGGCCATGGCGTCTGTGTCAGGCTTCATCTGTTGAAGAATGACAGTAAATCAACATGTACTTTGTAAAGGAAGATAGAACAATTCAATTAGCTAGCTAGCTACTCCATTCATAAGAGTAAATACTTATCTAACTACTTAAATAGGCCTTTTCAATTGCAGGTTTTAGACAGTTGCTTTATATGTGTCCACCTCTGAGGCCTGGCCCCAAAAAAGTATAGGGCTCTGGTCTACTCTCACTTGGGGCCAGTGGGGACTTCTGAGGTATGGGTCACCTTAGCAGGTAACTTGCTAGCTCTGGTGCAGGAACGACGCCCTGGACCATAGCTTTTAACTTGTTAGCAATCAATAAGACTGGCTAGCTAGCCTTGCATCTCTGAATGATGCAATGCAAACATAACAACGACAGGAAACACTACTGTTAATGTAAATCATCAGAAATGTAGCTGGTTAGAGATATAACGGTAGCTTGGCTAGCTAGACAGATCAGAATATCTACTAGTTCGCTAGCTAGCTAGCTACGTAAGTTGTGCTGGTGTTGTCAATGTAAAGAACACAGAGAGCAACATAAGTCGAACAGTCAAGTTATCATAAACATAGATGGTATGGCAGAATCATTAGCTAACGTTACCTCATCTTGTAAATATGCCATGGCATTCGCCGTTGAGTTGACAGTTGTGTTTACATCGGACATAGCACCAGTCACTGCTCCGTCCGCCATCACTTCCAAACCTAAACAAAACTGCAAACGTAGTGTGCTCCTCCGCAATGTCCCCGGGATACGTGAGGAAAAACAAAACAACAAAAAACAAAGATCATTTTGAAATTAGTTGAAAATAAATGTATGTTGGATACAATTATTAGACAAATATACACTTAATGGTATTTTATATTTTATTTATTGGTATATTGTTTAAAAGCTATCTTTTAAATATGTTTTCTCTATCTTGCTCTGACCCTACTGGACTTCACATACACACCATATACATATTCACTCACTCCCACACACTTCACAGGTACTGCCACACAAATCCCTCACACATTCAAACACTACATATGCACTCACACACACAACACACACACGCATACCGACACAACACAAACAAACATACTGTGGTGGAAAAAGTACTCAATTGTCATACTTGAGTAAAAGTAAAAATACCTTAATAGAAAATGACTCAAGTAAAAGTGAAAGTCAACCCAGTAAAATACTACTTGAGTAAAAGTTATTTTGATTAAAATATAATTAAGTATCAAAATTATATGTAATTGCTAAAATATACAGTGCAAGTCAAAAGTTTGGACACACCTACTCATTCCTGGGTTTTTCTTTATTTTCACTATTTTCTACATTGTAGAATAATAGTGAAGAAATAAAAACTATGAAATAACAAATATGTAATCATGTTGTAACCAAAAAAGTGTTAAACAAATTCAAAGTAGCCACCCTTTGCCTTGATGACAGCTTTGCACACTCTTGGCATTCTCTCAACCAGCTTCACCTGGAATACCTTTCCAACAGTCTTGAAGGAGTTCCCACATATGCTGAGCACTTGTTCGCTGCTTTTCCTTCACTCTGCGGTCCAACTCATCCCAAACCATCTCAATTGGGTTGAGGTCGTGGGATTGTGGAGGCCAGGTCATCTGATGCAGCACTCCATCACTCTCCTTCTTGGTCAAATAGCCCTTACACAGCCTGGAGGTGTGTTGGGTCATTGTCTTGTTGAAAAACAAATGATAGTCCCACTAAGTGCAAACCAGATGGGATGGCGTATCGCTGCAGAATGCTGTGGTAGCCATGCTGGTTAAGTGTGCCTTGAATTCTAAATAAATCAACAACCGTGTCACCAGCAAAGCACCCCCACACCCTCACACCTCCTCCTCTATGCTTCACGGTGGGAACACACAACCCTGGCGTTGCAAGCACCATGCTCTACCAACTGAGCTACAGGAGGCTCAGTTTCATCATAGCGCTTGATGGTTTTTGCGACTGCACTTGAAGAAACTTTCAAAGTTCTTTAAATTTTCCGGATTGACTGACCTTCATGTCTTATAGTAATGATGGACTGCCATTTCTCTTTGGTTATTTGAGCTGTTCTTGCCATAATATGGACTACCTCATGAAGCTGGTTGATAGAATGCCAAGAGTGTGCAAAGCTGTCATCAAGGCAAAGGGTGGCTATTTGAAGAATCTCAAATATAAAATATATTTTGATTTGTTTAACACTTTTTTGGTTGCTAAATGATTCCATGTGTTATTTCATAGTTTTGATATCTTCACTATTATTCTACAATGTAGAAATGAGTAAGAATAAAGAAAAACCTTGGAATGAGTAGGTGTGTCCAAACTTTGGACTGGTACTGTACTTAAGTATCAAAAGTAAAAGTATAAATAATTTCAAATTCCTTATATTAAGCAAACCAGACGGCACAATTGTCGTGTTTTTTTAATTTAAGGATAGCCAGGGGCACACTCCAACACTCAGACATAATTTACAAACAAAGCATTTGTGTTTAGTGTATCCGCCAGATCAGAGGCAGTAGAGATGACCAGGGATGTTATCTTGATAAGTGTTTGAATTTGACTATTTTCCTGTCTTGCTAAACATTCAAAATGTAACGAGTTCTTTTGGTGTCAGGGAAAATGTATGGAGTAAAACATACATTATTTTCTTTAGGAATGTAGTGAAGTAAAAGTAGTCAAAACTATAAATACTAAGTACAGATACCCCCAAAAAACGCCTTCTCCCTCTGCCCAACAGAGACACAAACAATTTTCACTAGACCACTTTTGGTTACCCTCACCGATTCCACTATACTGTGGGTATATATTCTCTTACAACTAGATGTGATTCCTAGCTTAGAAAGAATACATTAATGATTAAACATAATAGGTTTGTGCTGTACTGATATAGATTGTTTAACATAACAAGCTGTGATTAATGTGAGGAACCGTTAGGGGGTAGGCTGAGATAGACTTGTGACTCACACACACACACACTGCCTCTTCGTTAAACTGCTCAAGGACATGTGTACTGCAACAGAAACAACTAACACCTGGCAACAGTGAAGCGCCAAGAGGCTGGGACCAGCCTGAGCGCCAACGATAGGTTGGGTAAGTTTAAACCACACCCAGCCTCTACTCTGACAGGCCCAGCAGGGAGCGGGAACTATCTCTGTCAGATTATTTAAAGAAGAACTTATAACAATAGCTCAGTTCTCTGACTGCCCTGCGTGATGTTTCAGTGGGCCTGTATACGAACATCATATTTACCATTCAAGTGTTTGCATTAATTAAAATACTAGTCTATTTTAGAAGACGTGTATTGACCTCTTTTTGTTCCTATACCAGATTTGAATTGACGCAATTTAACAATACCCAACGCTTTCTTTCACCCCTCTTGAAACCACAAATGGATCAGCCAAAAGGCAAGGAACCACTTTTTCCACAAACTTCACTCCTACTGTCACATACTTTATCCTGACCCTCTGTGCAAGACTCTGGCTCCGAGCACTTCACTAGCGTTTCACTGTAAAGTCTACACCAGTTGTAATCGGCGCATGTGAAAAATGCAATTGGATTTGATTTGTTCCCAGACGGACAAGTTTTGCCGATGGAACCACTTCCTCAGTGAACTCTCGAAACGAACGCAAAAGCCCTCGCGAGAGCTTTGGAATTTCCTCTTTGAACGGAACCTGCTTCCAAGATGGTGAGTGCTGAATTGGGCTACCAAAATTATACTAAATATCTGCATTCATCGTCGCTTTTAGGGTCATTCTGTAAATTGGACAACGATGGTAAGATTGTTAAGATTGTTTTTGAGAGCTTTTATCCTGTATTTATTATGTTGAAGTTGCATATATTGATGTAAATGAACAGCCTGCCAATACTAAATTGACCATATACCGCGCTGATACTATGCTGCATGAAGGTACAGCTTTCGTCAATATAGGCTTTGGTTGTGTTTTTTTATTCGCAAAATAGATTGTTGTAACCCATACTTTTACACTAGTTTGTTTGTGTGGTTGGTATTAGCCAAGCAGTTTTTAGCCGTCCTTGTCAACTAGTTTTGGTAATCTCATTGCTACTCATTGTTGGCTGATGTTAAAGTTAGTAAGAACTCGCAGATGGCCAGGTGAAGGCTGGAGATTTTTACACTACATGTTTGCTAGTTTTTCCAGGCTTTGCTTGTGGAAATACAAATTACTAATACTCAGTCACACATTGTTTGCTGCCTAGAAAGCCCACTGCCAGCCCAGGCCTCAGGAAGGACAATGTAGTTAGCAAAGTGAATCTCTCTATTGACCATGTTTGTTCTGTTATTTCTCTGCAGTCTCTGGTCATTCCTGAGAAGTTCCAGCACATTCTTCGTGTTCTCAACACGAACATTGATGGTAGGAGGAAGATTGCCTTCGCCATCACAGCAATCAAGGTAAGCTTGTTCAGAATGTCTTTCTCAGAACCAGGTAGAGATGTCTGCACAGTTGGCAAATGTGGGAATTAACCTAAGTAATTGTTAATGTGTATTACCTGCACAGGGTGTTGGCAGACGATATGCCCATGTTGTCCTGAGGAAGGCTGATATCGACCTCAGCAAGAGGGCTGGAGAACTGACCGATGATGAGGTGAGAGGAATGCATGGGGCAGTTGTGTACATATTGTTTCTGAACATGAAAGCTGTATGTATTGGAGGGGCTGAGGCTGGAATTCAAACAAACCACTGTGCTGGTTGTTTGAATCCCGGCCTTACACTCCTTTCATGGATCATCTTGGATCACTGAGTGAGGTATTGTGATGGGGCCAGTCATCTGCAAACTCAGTCTGCATTGTTGAGTTTCTTTTTCTACCTAGCATCTCACTAATGTTGATGTATACATGCATTTGTCCCCAGGTCGAGAGGGTAGTGACAATTATGCAGAATCCTCGCCAGTACAAAATCCCTGACTGGTTCCTCAACAGACAGAAGGACGTAAAAGATGGCAAGTACAGCCAGGTATGTGACTGCAGCAGACTTGAGACGTCTGGTGACTCATTTCCAAAAATGGAACGAAACTATTTTGAGTTTGTGTTGACGTCCCGTCGATGGTTTATCAATACAAATTGAGTCGTTTATTTCTGAAAGCTAAACGGAAATTTGTCTCCCAAGAGTCCAGTCTTACAATGGTCCTTGTGTGTTATAGGTCCTTGCTAACGGTCTGGACAACAAGCTGAGAGAGGATCTTGAGAGGCTGAAGAAGATCAGGGCTCACCGTGGTCTCAGGCATTTCTGGGGGTAAGCGCTGTTCTGACATCCAGCTATATAGGTTTATTTTATGACCCTGGCTGTGAACCCACTCAGAAGGATTTGGGATATGCAACAAAAACTTTTTTTTCCCCAATTGACATGTGAAATAGGACAAATATAAGCACCCACCAAATTATACATTTTTATATTGCATGGCTGTTTTATGTATTAAATGAAAAGGGAGAAATCCCAATTTTCAGCTAAAGGGCTGGTTTCCCGGACAGACTACTTAGTTCCGGGTTGCTTATTAGGGCACATGGAAAATAAAAACAAGTGTTTCTTGTTGGATGAGTTCAATCCCTATTTTTGGACAACATCCTAATCAATCAAATTGTATTTATAAAGCCCCTTTAACATCAGCAGATATCACAAAGTGCTATACAGAAACCCAGCCTAAAACCACAAACAGCAAGAAATGCAGATGTAACCTTTTGTGATTGGACTAAAAAGCACTTTCAATAGACTCTTTGAATATGCTTGCAAGCCATTCCAGGAAGCTGGCCCTAAATGCTCTGTAAATGGTGTTTAGATTGATCTCTGTACTGCTGAGATGTTGTATCAAGAAGGCATTGTTAGCCAATTGATTTTGTAGTCAATTGCAGTAAAACTCTAAATGTTGCACAAGTTCCTTGAGTAAGTGCTTATTGTAGGCATACCAATGTTATGGTATAATGGTATGCACATTCGTCAACGTGTTCAAATAATTTTCAGTGTTTGTCCTACAAACCTACTGTTTTCTCACATGTTGACTTCCTGGATACATTTGTACTGACTGACTGTTATCCCTCTCTCTTTCAGTCTGCGTGTGCGTGGCCAGCACACTAAGACCACCGGTCGTCGTGGTCGCACCGTTGGTGTGTCTAAGAAGAAGTAAACTGTCTCCCTGCTCACCATGTGTCAATAAATGCCACAGTTCACACATTTGGCTGTTTGTTCATCTCTTCATACTGAGTTGTTTTGGTGCAGTTGTTTTTGTTGACTCAGATCGGAGCCTCGGTCAGTAGCACTTTTGGCTTTCTTTGCTCCCATGTAGGTAGTTGATTGTCACTTGTTGACCAGAGACTTCACCCACCTGGGCCACATTCTGTAAACAAAGGTTGTGGGAATGTCATGAATGGAACTCATGAGATTCCTTATTCTACAATTTCAGGTGTGTCAATTGCTTCTGAATGTTCCACAATGTTCTGCCCAAGTCTAAATCGATCCCTAATGAGGGGACTGAACACGGGCACTGTAAACAGACCTCAAGGCCAGGATTTGAAAAGGTGGTGTACACTATACTCATACATATACAATGTGGTGTACTTTTGAAAAGGTTGTAGAAGGGATTGGAGTGATGGTCGGATAGAAGTCCTAGGTTTTTGCAATCTAGTAAATGGAATGAAATGCTGCACTGTCCACCTAGGTGTTATGGGTCAAATTCTCATAACATGCAACCAAGTTTCATTTTGGTCAATTATTGCAGAATTGACTAAAGATTAGGCCAATTTACTACACTGAACAAAAATAAATGCAACATTTAGTGTTGGTTTCATGAGCTGAAATAAAACAATCCCAGAAATGTCGCATATGCACAAATCCTATTTCTCTCAAATGTGGCCAAATGTGTTTATTCCTGTTAGTGAGCATTTCTCCTTTGCCAAGACAATCTATCCACCTGACAGGTGTGGCATATCAAGAAGCTGATTAAACAGCATGATCATTACACAGGTGCACCTTGTGCTGGGGACAAAAGGCCACTTTAAAATGTGAAGTTTGGTCACAACACAATGCTCAAGTTTTGCGTTCAGTTTGCATGTTGACTGCAGGAATGTCCACCAGAGCTGTTGCCAGAGAATTGGATCTTAATTTCTCTACCATCAGTGGCCTCAACATAGTTTTAGAGAATTCGGCAGTACGTCCAACCGGCATCACAACCGCAGACCACGCTAGCCCAGGACCTCTACATCAGGCTTCTTCACCTGCTGGATCGTCTGTGGAGGAGGAGGGGGTGGTGCTGAGGAGTATTTCAGTCTGTAATAAAACCCTTTTGTGAGGACAATCATTCTGATTGGCTGGGCCTATGCCCTTCCAGGCCCACCCCTACCCAGTCATGTGAAATCCATAGATTAGGGCCTAATGAATTTATTTCAATTGACTTATTTTCTTAAATGAACTAACTTTTGCGTTAATATTTTCATGCAGTATAAATTGGCCTATGTAAAATCTGTCTTAACACCGCAATCCTTGCCTTTTTTTTTTTATTGTGCTGAATGGATCAAGAGGAATTGCAATACAAACAAGCTGAGTAACAGTTCCAAGTGGGATATATTGCCTTAATTGTACAAAGATCATAGAAAAACTGAGGTAAGAAAACCCATTATGCCAGCAGAACATACACTGAGTATACAAAACATTAACACCTGCTCTTTCCATGACGGACTATCCAGGTGAAAGCTATGATCCCTTGTTAAATCCACTTCAGTGTAGATGACAGGGAGGAGACAAGTTAAAGGATTTTTAAGCCTTAAAACATGGATTGTATAGGCAAGACAAAAGATTTAAGTACCTTTGAACGGGGTATCGTAAGTGCTAGGCCCACTTGTTTGTGTCAAGAACTAACGCTTAACAGTTTCCTGTGTGTCTCAAGAATGGTCCACCACCCAAAGGACATCCAGTCAACATGGGCCAGCATCCCTGTTGGGAGTGTTCCTAATGTTGAGTATACTCAGTGTATAAAGTGCATCAGGTAAGACTTGATAAAGGAAGTGAAAGGTATGAAGCTAGCATTAGGAAAAAGCCCTGTGGACCCTCTATGCGTCCAAGCTTAGGATAAATCACATTAACTAGCTCAATTCCACCAACCGTTGCTACTTGACGCCCTCCATAAGCGGCATAGTGCATCAGTCGTGTCTTAAAGAAATTAAATAGAAATGTCATAAATAGTTACAATTATAAACTAATTTCAAAGCAAGCTGTATTCAGTATAGAAAAGTCCTAATCTACTGCTATATAGCAGTATATTCTTGCATAATATTCAATTCAACCATCCTTTATGACATCTGGTCATCCCAAGTCTGTCTCAAAGGGAAAAAGTTAATCTCCACACAACAGTTTCCAAAGTAAATTACTCACGCTGATCTGAAATGATGTATCAACATAATGTGGCAGTCCTGATGCAATGTCAAGCATCAATACTTGGTGGTCTGTGAAGGTTTGAAAGAAGGCTGGACTACGTAGGTGTTGTCTGGCGGTGTGTGCACCAGTCCAGACAGCATTTTAATTTGTAGGAATTCTAAAAACAACTTCACACTCAGGTTTGATTTGAAGCTACTGAGGAAAAACAGAAAAACTTCAAAGTCTGAGGACAAAGTTGAAGACCTTCAGCAATATATGGAATGTTCCGTATGACTACCTTAGAAGCAGCTACACGCAGCACACATAAATCTTTAAAAGTCTCTCCGACACACATGATCAGTTGGCGGTCAGAGACAGGGAGTGATAAAGGCTGAAGAGGGAGGGCTCCTGTCCTCCTCACCCCTCTTTGGGCTGTGGGGACTTCTGCTGCGGTGGCTGTGGTGGTTGAAGCGGTTGGTCCTTGGTGGGGGCATAGTAGAGCTCCAGAGGCTTTCTGACCTTCCAGTACTTCTCATTCACCAGCTCCAAAGTCAGGGAGCCGTTCAGAGTCTGAGAAAGAGGTACAGAGAAACGTGAGGGAGATGAATAAGTCAAAGGAATGGTAGGAAGAAATATAAAGCAATGGATGAGGATCAAAGTAGAGCAGAAAGGAGAGAGATACTTTTTTTTTTTTAGATATGAGTGACAGAGGTATGAGAATGGGTCAAATAAATAAATTAGATCAAGTCACTGATAATAGCTCCCACCCTGAAAAAAGATAACTGATAAGCTTGTGTACTCACAGAGAACTGGCCCCCTGATGTGGTGATGTAGATGGTGTATTGTTTCTCACTGACGTTCTTCAGGCTGGCCCCTTCTCCTGCTGCTGCTTTCTCTCCCTTAGCCCCCGCCTCCCCTCCCTCTTTCCCTTTCTCAGTCGCTGCATCTGGTTGGCTGTCTCTTTGCCTCTCCTCCAGAGCGATGCGCAGAGCCAGGTACTTAGACAGGTGGTCCACTGTGGCGTTGGCTGTGGTCTTCACATATCTGAGACAGGAATGTGACAATAAAAACAAAACAATTAAAAAGACCCTTCAGGAATACATTCTGAATTGAAATTACCATCATTTATGAAGTCATAACAGAACACCTCACAGCTACCAACCTCCCCACACACACACGCTCAGCCCTCACCTGGTCTGGCTGTACTCCTGTGTGTTGACCAGCAGGGGGTGAGGGCGGAACACCAGCTCTATCTCCGAGCCGGGACCCTCTTTGTGGTGGCGGAGCGGGGCCGTGGGGCTGCCCCCATCCACCTCCGGGCCTGACTCGTCTGACACCCTGGGCCGCTTGGGGTTCCGGCTGGGCCCGGCCTCAGTGGGCATGTGGCTCGGGGGGAGGGGCGCGTGGGAAGGCGCAGAGTCGTGGGAGAGGTGTGACCGCGCGTCCCCGTTGTCCTCGCCGCCACTGAAGGTTGTGTTGTCGCTCTCCTGCGCCGGTTTGCGCACTCGCTGGGCTCTGGGGCGTCAAGGGTGAGCAAAGAGCGAGAGGCCATTTTAAACTTCCAATCCTCAATAAAGAAGGGACTTTCCATGACTTGTGCAGTCAGTGGTTTGTTTGTCCACATACTAGGTCTGACAACTCTCCTGATTCCAAGAATCTTTCAACTGAGATTTCTGGGAAACCTATAAACCCTACACCCCATCCCCCCTCATCTCCTACCTGTGCAGCGCCTGCATGCGCAGCCCCTCCTCGATGCTAGAGCTGAGGGCTTGCTTGTTGTGCAGCCGGTTGAGTCTCTCCAGTACCCGGTCCTGGTGGGCCTCGTACTCGTCGCGGCTGGGGTAGATCTTGGAGATGAGGGCGTCGAAGTTGGAGTCGCGGCGCAGGGACCGTCTTGACACAAGCTTCTTTCGGCACGTCGGGCATTCCTTGTTCCTGAGGAGAGGAAAGAGAGTGAGTTAAAGATAAGCTTTTATATAGTATTTTCACATAAATGTAATAACCTTTAGTATGGAGGTTCTCTTCAGATTTAAACTAGAGCACAGTCCAGAGTAGACAGAATGAAGGGTCCTCAAATAGTCACACAGCTGTGCGAGTCCCTCACCCTGATCGGAGTGCAGTGACGATGCAGTCGGAGCAGAAGCGGTGCAGGCACTCCTTGGTGGTCATGGTGTTCTTCAGCATGTCCAGACAGATGGGGCACATCAGCTCACTGTGGAGGCTCCTGGGGGACACCGCTATCTCTGTGCTGTCCATGATCGCCTCCTAGAGGCAGGGAGGGGAATGTCACACAATACAGGCACAGGTTAGTCTATGATGGCCCATCCATGTTCTTCATGGGTCAGCTTTAAACTGATTGACCATGGCCCTGTTTTTATAAATGGTCCAAAAAAAAAGCATCCTTCCTTCCATGGGACTTTCACAAGTAGGTGAGATCAATGCTTCCACAGTTCCTCGCATCGATTTTTGTTATCTGAGAAACTATAAAAATAACTGAACTTCTGTTTCTGAGAATGCAATACAATGCTGTTATATCACTTCTCACCTGGATGCATTTGTCAGTATTCCTATGTGGAAAGTGACTGTCATTACCTGTGGGCTCCTGTGCAGCTCATACAAGCTTAGCTCCCACGTCTTACTGGGGTTTTGGATGTTGACTGGAGTCCCCATTTTGTGTTTTATAGACCTCTCCCTATTGAAATGCATGAAACACGTTTAAGATTAATGTTACACAGAAGAGCTGTGTAAAGGTTAAATTGCAGTTGATTGCATTACATCACTTTGACAGCTTGCAACTGAGCAACGCAGTTTGACAGCTGTCAAGACAAGTGATGAATGAGACTGAAGTCTTTGGGCACACAGGCTATCTGGTAATAATAATGCAGTAAAAAACACAATGGAAGATGTTTTTGTTAAGAATTGGGTCTGCTAGCTAGTTGTTCTAAAAACAGTCAAATGTCCATGGCAATGCAGTTAGCGAGCCTAACTACATATCATTACACTCTCCTTCCTTGACATTTCATACACAATGAGGGAGGGTGCATGTATGTCCTCCTTTGTTGTATCGTAGCTACTTTTGTAGACAACTTCTTTGGTCAAAATGACGTGCATTGAGTAAACTGTCAGACTTCGGTAGAATCGTAATGCCACACTAGTGTCATGCTATCCATGTGTAGCTAGCGTACCATTTTGTTTTGGTAAAAACTTTTTAAAAAGGTTACTCGCTGTCTAGCTAGTTAGGGGGACTAGCTAGCCTAGCTAGTGGCTACTTACCAAGGAATTTGACGGACAGCTGGCCGGTGAGGCTAGGCTAGCCCACGCAGTACAACTAGCTAGCTTGCTACGAACACCGGATTGTAACGAGAGACTTTCAAGCTCGTGCCACTATGACCACCGTGTGACGGGATTCTTTTCCATCACGATGTATGTTGGTGGGGGGTGATACTATCGCTATTTTTCATCCAGAATGACAATATTTAATCAAAGACGAAAGGTTTGGAAACCCTCTGTAGCCATCTTACTCTCTTTTCGCCGGATATGTGGAAAATAGCTCAGTCTGTTCTCTACCCCTGGTGGGTTTTTTGGCGAATTGCACGCAAAGAGAGAACTTTTGTGAGTGTAATGTTTACTGTAAATGTGTTATTGTTTATTTCACTTTTGTTTATTATCTATTTCACTTGCTTTGGCAATGTAAACATATGTTTCCCATTCCAATAAAGCCCTTCAATTGAAATTGAATTGATATATACATATATATATATATATATAGATAATAAACAAAAGTTAAATAAACAAAAAATTAACAGTAAACATTACACTCACAAAAGTTCGAAAATAATAAAGACATTTCAAATGTCATATTATGTCTATATATACACTTTTGTTTATTATCTATTTCACTTACTTTGGCAATGTAAATATACAGTGGAAGTCGGAAGTTTACATACACTTAGGTTGGAGTCATTAAAACTAGTTTTTCAACCACTCCACAAATTTCTTGTTAACAAACTATAGTTTTGGCAAGTCGGTTAGGACATCTACTTTGTGCATGACACAAGTAATCTTTCCAACAATTGTTTACAGACAGATTATTTCACTTATAATTCACTGTATCACAATTCCAGAGGGTCAGAAGTTTACATACACTAAGTTGACGTGCCTTTAAACAGCGTGGAAAATTCCAGAAAATTATGTCATGGCTTTAGAAGCTTCTGATAGGCTAACTGACATCATTTTAGTCAATTGGAGGTGTACCTGTGGATGTATTTCAAGGCCTACCTTCAAACTCAGTGCCTCTTTGCTTGAAATCATGGGAAAATCTAAAGAAATCAGCCAAGACCTCAGAAAAAAAATTGTACACCTCCACAAGTCTGGTTCATTCTTGGGAGCAATTTCCAAACGCCTGAAGGTACCACGTTCATCTGTACAAACAATAGTACGCAAGTATAAACACCATGGGACCACGCAGCCGTCATACCACTCAGGAAGGAGACGCGTTCTGTCTCCTAGAGATGAACGTACTTTGGTGCAAAAAGTGCAAATCAATCCCAGAACAACAGCAAAAGACCTTGTGAAGATGCTGGAGGAAACAGGTACAAAAGTATCTATATCCACAGTAAAACGAGTCCTATATCGACATAACCTGAAAGGCCGCTCAGCAAGGAAGAAGCCACTGCTCCAAAGCCGCCATAAAAAAGCCAGGTTTGCAACTGCACATGGGGACAAAAATCATACTTTTTGGAGAAATGTCCTCTGGTCTGATGAAACAAAAATATAACTGTTTGGCCATAATGACCATTGTTATGTTTGGAGGAAAAAGGGGGTTGCTTACAAGCCGAAGAACACCATCCCAACCGTGAAGCACGGCGGTGGCAGCATCATGCTGTGGGGGTGCTTTGCTGCAGGAGGGACTGGTGCACTTCACAAAATAGATGGCATCATGAGGAAGGAAAATTATGTGGATATATTGAAGCAACATCTCAAGACATCAGTCAGGAAGTTAAAGCTTGGTCGCAAATTGGTCTTCCAAATGGACAATGACCCCAAGCATACTTCCAAAGTTGTGGCAAAATGGCTTAAGGACAACAAAGTCAAGGTATTGGAGTGGCCATCACAAACCCCTGACCTCAATCCTATAGAAAATGTGTGGGCAGAACTGAAAAAGCGTGTGCGAGCAAGGAGGCCTACAAACCTGACTCAGTTACAGCAGCTCTGTCAGGAGGAATGGGCCAAAATTCACCCAACTGATTGTGGGAAGCTTGTGGAAGGCTACCCGAAACGTTTGACCCAAGTTAAACAATTTAAAGGCAATGCTACCAAATACTAATTGAGTGTATGTAAACTTCTGACCCACTGGGAATGTGATGAAATAAATAAAAGCTGAAATAAATCATTCTCTCTACTATTATTCTGACATTTCACATTCTTAAAATAAAGTGGTGATCCTAACTGACCTAAGACAGGGAATTTTTACTAGGATTAAATGTCAGGAATTGTGAAAAACTGAGTTTAAATGTATTTGGCTAAGGTGTATGTAAACTTCCGACTTCAACTGTATGTTTCCCATGCCAATAAAGCCCTGAAATTTGAGAGAGAGAGAGAGAGCGAGAGAGAGAGAGAGAGAATACAAACACCATGTTACGATTACGGACTAACATTTTAGGCCTGAACAAATCATGTATTGCAATTCTGACGTAGAGTAATACCTTTCAGAGTTTTGGTCGTTTCATCTCACCCCCCCCCCCCCCCCCCAAAAAAAAAAGTACACCAAACGGCCTGTGAGGAATGCTACGAGAACAAGCATGACGCAGTATACAAACCGGAAGTCAGGGCAACCGGAAAGAGGTGTCCTGTTTTCAAGTTAAAAGTCTCCATTCTCTATTACTCAGTTGAGTTCACTTCACATTTAGATAGCTAATGTAATGGATTTGTTTGCACATTATCAAAATATGACTCATTAAATATTGTACCATCCCATTCTCTGGCTGCAATCATAACCAGTAGTATCTACCAGGAATATTGAATCATAGAATAATAATAGATGTTTGGTGAATCTATGAATTATGTATGACCACTGGAGTCTTTGCCACTCAAAACATTTTTTTATAGAATATTTTGATATTTACTTCATCACTCAAAATCTTGCCAGAGCATATTCTGTAGGAGGGGTTAATATGAATTTAAAATAATTTGACATGATTTATATGAACCGGATCATGAACATATGGACTTTGAAATGAATAAGGGAGAGGTTAAACGTAGGCTAAATCTGGCATAAGCTTATTCCCACACTTTACAATAACTATGTTGCAGTGTTCTTAGGTAGTCTCCCTATAGGCTATTCCCTCCATCGTGACACTGCTGCCCAGTTGAAGAGCTTGTGACTAGCTAACTTTGACTAGCTACAGTGGGGGAAAAAAGTATTTAGTCAGCCACCAATTGTGCAAGTTCTCCCACTTAAAAAGATGAGAGAGGCCTGTAATTTTCATCATAGGTACACGTCAACTATGACAGACAAATTGAGGAAAAAAAATCCAGAAAATCACATTGTAGGATTTTTAATGAATTTATTTGCAAATTATGGTGGAAAATAAGTATTTGGTCACCTACAAACAAGCAAGATTTCTGGCTCTCACAGACCTGTAACTTCTTCTTTAAGAGGCTCCTCTGTCCTCCACTCGTTACCTGTATTAATGGCACCTGTTTGAACTTGTTATCAGTATAAAAGACACCTGTCCACAACCTCAAACAGTCACACTCCAAACTCCACTATGGCCAAGACCAAAGAGCTGTCAAAGGAAACCAGAAACAAAATTGTAGACCTGCACCAGGCTGGGAAGACCGAATCTGCAATAGGTAAGCAGCTTGGTTTGAAGAAATCAACTGTGGGAGCAATTATTAGGAAATGGAAGACATACAAGACCACTGATAATCTCCCTCGATCTGGGGCTCCACGCAAGATCTCACCCCGTGGGGTCAAAATGATCACAAGAACGGTGAGCAAAAATCCCAGAACCACACGGGGGGACCTAGTGAATGATCTGCAGAGAGCTGGGACCAAAGTAACAAAGCCTACCATCAGTAACACACTACGCCGCCAGGGACTCAAATCCTGCAGTGCAAGACGTGTCACCCTGCTTAAGCCAGTACATGTCCAGGCCCGTCTGAAGTTTGCTAGAGTGCATTTGGATGATCCAGAAGAGGATTGGGAGAATGTCATATGGTCAGATGAAACCAAAATATAACTTTTTGGTAAAAAATCAACTCGTCGTCGTGTTTGGAGGACAAAGAATGCTGAGTTGCATCCAAAGAACACCATACCTACTGTGAAGCATGGGGGTGGAAACATCATGCTTTGGGGCTGTTTTTCTGCAAAGGGACCAGGACGACTGATCCGTGTAAAGGAAAGAATGAATGGGGCCTTGTATCGTGAGATTTTGAGTGAAAACCTCCTTCCATCAGCAAGGGCATTGAAGATGAAACGTGGCTGGGTCTTTCAGCATGACAATGATCCCAAACACACCGCCCGGGCAACGAAGGAGTGGCTTCGTAAGAAGCATTTCAAGGTCCTGGAGTGGCCTAGCCAGTCTCCAGATCTCAACCCCATAGAAAATCTTTGGAGGGAGTTGAAAGTCTGTGTTGCCCAGCGACAGCCCCAAAACATCACTGTTCTAGAGGAGATCTGCATGGAGGAATGGGCCAAAATACCAGCAACAGTGTGTGAAAACCTTGTGAAGACTTACAGAAAACGTTTGACCTGTGTCATTGCCAACAAAGGGTATATAACAAAGTATTGAGAAACTTTTGTTATTGACCAAATACTTATTTTCCACCATAATT
Organism: Coregonus lavaretus; assembly: GCF_964263955.1. NCBI lineage: Eukaryota > Metazoa > Chordata > Actinopteri > Salmoniformes > Salmonidae > Coregonus > Coregonus lavaretus. The sequence continues at coordinate 25,392,408 of NC_139990.1, forward strand.
TGCAAATAAATTCATTAAAAATCCTACAATGTGATTTTCTGGATTTTTTTTCCTCATTTTGTCTGTCATAGTTGACGTGTACCTATGATGAAAATTACAGGCCTCTCATCTTTTTAAGTGGTAGAACTTGCACAATTGGTGGCTGACTAAATACTTTTTTTTCCCCACTGTATGTCCTTTGCAGATGCCACATTACTGACAAAAGTTTGTACTTATAAAAAATATCTGTAACCGAGTAAAGGGAGCCATAAAGTCAGAATTGAACGTGTAAATGTTTGTTCATAGTCATAACATAGGGTTTGTACAGTTACAGATCTAGTTTAACGTTTACGTTTCATGTTTCACGCATGGCTTTTCTTACGATCCTAACAATATGCGTATGGTTTTTCTTACGATCCTAACGATACGTACGTTCAACCTTTTGGCAGCTATCTCGCTCCATAGAATAGCCTTCCTATTGAGTAAGGCAGCTGTAGTCAGACCTGGCTCTCAAGAGAAGACAGGTTATGTGCACACTGCACTTCCTAACCTCCTGCAATTTTGATAAACTCCCATATCTATTGGGTGAAATACCACAGTGCGCAATCACAGCAGGAAGATGTGGGACCTGTTGCCACAAGAAAAGGGCAACCAGTGAAGAACAAACACCATTGTAAATACAACCCATATTTCAGTTTATATATTTACTTTAACTATTTGCACATCATTACTACACTGTATATAGACATATGACATTTGAAATGTCTTTATTCTTTTGGAACTTTTGTGAGTGTAATGTTTACTGTAAATTTTTATATTGTTTATTTCACTTTTGTCTATCTATTTCACTTGCTTTGGCAATGTAAATATGTTTCCCATGCCAATAAAGCCCCTTAAATTGAAAATTAGAGAGAGAGAGATGATTTTGATAGCAACAGTGAATATATTTAGTTATTAAGAGATCTCTCAATAATCATTATCATGCACATTGTTAGTAGTTAGTGACAAATATCAAATCTAAGCAGGGCTTGGATTAGTTAAAACCCTGGATGGGAAACCAAATGAAAAGCTGTAGATACTGTAGATCAACTCTACAGTAGGTAGCCTGGTCTCATAGACTAGACGTAACACAGTAAATGTACAAAATAATATGATATGTTATGTTCAGCATGGTTACATAAGACAGATGGTTATTTAAGGCAAAAAAACGAAAGTAGGGTGGTTGGTCGGGGTGGATAGGTGGACGTATAATGTGAACGTCTAGCAATTTTTCATGTCAGCCGCATGAAAAATGTACGAATTGACTGGAAACTGGGTGGTATACACTCCAAATTGTGCATTGTGGTTTGAGGAGAACACTTACATTTTGTCTAGGCGGAGATGAGTGGCCGAGATGCTCGCTGATGATTCGGAGATGAGTGGCCATGACTGAGGCCCACATGGACAACAGTGGATGCATCAATTCAGGCTACAAGAGTAGGCCTAATGACAATCACAGAAAGTCATTACAATACATGTAGGGGTTTTGTAACAGATGTCTCGTTCCATTCATCAAATTGCGGATGCACAGTGCACTGTTGGGGTTTGGATGCTGGAATTATTTTGTGAGTGGACGAATATGCGTGGGTAGCCAACATGAACGTCTTTGTTAAGTGATTGTTTGACAATCAGATGAAAACATCATGACTGGTTGTGCCACATTAAAAGGCATAGGGGGCGTGTCCATAAGGCTAAGCTTTCCCTAAAGTAAATTGAATTAAATTGCCAAAATTATATAGCCTAATTAGCTTACTCCTGTCTATGCAGAAATAAATCATTCAAAATAGGCCTCTACACCAGAAAGCATGATTTGGCCTCAGAGGATCATTACCTTCTTTAAAAGAAAGCTGTGGATTGTTTTAAATCGCATAGCCTACAGTCGGAAGGGCCCGCAATTTGGGCAGCACGCGCTGCAAATACCAAATAGATGATTGTTGAGTTGTGACTGTTAGTGAAAAGCAGAGAGACCCAGCCAGGCATATCGCAATATTTAAAAATACAATCGCGGAGAAACTGTTTGGAAAGCAAATGGCTATTATTGCTGTAAAGAGATGACATTGAAAAGACTCCAATCTGTCTTTTAGTTAGGCTATCAACATGTTTTACTTAATTGAGCAAACAGTAGCCTATCATATTGGCACTAGTAGAGAACATCGGCCATATCCCCGGTGAGTGTGCATATTCACTGTCTTTGTCATTGGGTCAGAGCCTTCCTCCAGGTTAGATCGACGTCATATTGTATTTGTGTCTCCCCTTTTCTTAGGCCAATTATATGGATCCGACAATATTGTTTTTATTGATCTGTTTGTCAGTGTCAGCGAGTAGGCTACCCTGTAATTGTTGTAGTATATTTTTAAAAAATGTGTGCACGCACTTGGGTGTCCCGTACCGATAAGAAAGTAAATCTACTTTCACCCCTGTCCTAACCCATAACCCCTAGCCTAGCTAACGTTAGCGATATCATCCGTTTTGCAAATTCATAAAGATTGTAAGTTTTGCAAATTTGTAACATATAATAGGTATTGTAATTAGTAACATATCATACGAAATGGGTGATGGACATCCACAAATTAATACATACCATAAGAAACGTGTTGGTGAAACCATAAGGAGAGGAAGTACAAACCAACGACGCTAGACAGAGAGGAATATGCTTAAGCAAAAGGCAGTTTATTAAACACAGAGATAGCTGGTACTGCTCAAGCTACATGCATGGGCCCAATGCATGGACCCAATCAATTGCCTCTTATGGAGACAGTTGAGAAGGATAAAAAACAGAGTTTACAGCATTACTTTATACAATGTAACACAAAGGAAGGGGTCCTTCTTCTAGTCCCTTGATTGGTTCCCGAGGCGTAGGAGGCGGGTCTGCTCTGTCCAGAGTAGAAGCCCCTTTGGTGCACGGCAGAGTCCTCTGCCCTTGGCACCCGACCAGTAGAAAGAAGTGCAGTTTGTGTGTGTGCGTAACTCGTGAGGCATGAGGATGAGTGTGCGTATGCATGGAGATGTGTGTGTGAATGTGTGTATGTTCTCAAAGGAAAGACTCGTGGGGAGCAACCAGATTGTGGCCTGTGGCGTGGGTGTTGTCCTTGAGAAGATATTGGCTCTGTCCATTGTTCTTGCATAGGAACAGCATTGATTGAAAACAAGCTCCTAACATTAAAATGGGTCATGCACAAGATTTTAGTCAGACCAAGCTATAACATTTTAATATTTACTACGACAAATCCCCCTCTTCACGTCTCCCCAGAGACGTGACCAAGTAACAGTAAAGAAGGAAAACTTGAGACGTGACACAAGCTAACAGTGTAATTGGCAAAATAGGGAAAACTTTATCAGAAGATATGAACAGCAATTCTATTCTGAAAAGCCATTAATGAAGTTGCAGCTAGTTGTCCATGAACAGCCTCAAAACCTTGTTGAGTCCAGTTTTCTAATTTCTGGACATTAATGTATGTAGTTAATTCTATCGACGTTTTTATTAATGGTACAACAGTCAGCACCCAAAAGACACTAACTGTACTCCATGTACCCATGTTCAAGGACAGTTTCACAGACAACAAAGAGAGAGTGTTCTCATCAGCCTGTTATGTGAAACAATCCATATCAGTACAGTGCTCCTCCTTAATGCATTCCTTCCAAGCTATTCATCACATACAGATCCAATTAAAAATAAAAGCCAACAATTTTATGGTGTCACTCTAAACAGAGTATAATCACCCTTAAGAATAACAGGATATGGAAATTAAATCACAACATTTAATGTTAATAAAAAATACAAATAATAATTTTAACCCTCTATTCCTCCCCTACACCTAACATGTACTGAGTTGGCTACCAGCCACCCAGGAATCCTTTACCTTCACATCAGGAAGAATAAACAATCACAGTGGTTAGTAAAAACATAAGGTAATAAATGAGCAAGAACTGAAAATAAATGCGTGTATGTATTTTACTAGGCAAAACATGGATCATCCAGCTTGGTCTCAGAGTCAGTAGCAGAGTCACCTGCATCATCCTGGGCCGGTAACAACAGCATCATACCTGACGCCTGCACCACTCCTACCACTGACCTCCTGAGACAGGGGACGATGCAAGCAGCACAACACATTAACAGCAAAAACACAATTACTAGGGTCAGAAATCCAGTAACCACCATAGAAGAGTACTCACCAAACCAGTCACTCAGCCAGGAAATAAGGCAACATCCACAAAGAACAAGTATACCCATAGAGGCCATAACTTCACCCAGAATAGTCACAACTATAGTTTTCCATTGACCAAATATGTTATCAAACCAACCGTTTATGGAGCTATCAATACCAGAGTTCTCAACCAGTTCGTTCGCCAGCGTGGTGATGGTCACTCAAGCGCTTTGGTCACGGGCCCGTTGTAACACTCTGGCTCCGGGACTTTTGTATTTGAGCCAGGGTGTATTGTGTTTTGTTGGGTTTTGGGTGATTTTCTATGTTTGCATTTCTGTCACGTTTATTTCTAGGTTTGGTCATTGACTCCCAATCGGAGGTAACGAGTGTCAGCTGTCGGCTCGTTATCTCTGATTGGGAGCCATATTTATACTGCATGTTTTCCTGTGGGCATTGTGGGTTATTGTTCCTGTTTAGTCTTTGTCACTATTGGACTTCACATTCGTCGCTTTGATTTGTTGTTTTGGTTGCTTTAAGTAAATAAAGTCAACATGTTCTTTTCACTCGCTGCGCCTTGGTCTCCTTCACTCCTCGACGTCCGTGACAGAATAACCCACCAAAGAAAGACCAAGCAGCGGGTCCAGGAGCAGGGAGAATGGACATGGGAGGAGGCACCGGGCAAGGAGATAGAGAGGCTGGCGATGGCCCAGGTGGGCACATCGTGGTCCTGGGAGGACATGCTCGGAGGCAAGGGACCTTGGGGAAGGATCAAGGCCCTGGCGAGAGAGGAGCAACGGCGGCAGCAGGGCCATCGTCGGAGGGTCGTGTGTCAACCCCAGAACATTTTTAGGGGGGGGCACACGGCATGGAGGACGGGGCTGACGGAGGAGAAAAGGGGGAGTATCCAGGAGGCCACCAGGCCAGGGGTACACCGCCCTGTACGTCCTGTGCTGATGCCTCACACAGAGTGTGTGAGGGTAGGCATTCAGCCAGGACGGGTGGTGTCCGCTGTTCGCTCCAGGCCTCCTATCCGTCTCCACAGCCCGGTCCGGCCTGTTCCTGCCACCCGCACCAGATCTACGGTGTGCGTCGCCAGCCCGGTCCGGCCTGTTCCTGCCACCCGCACCAAGTCTACGGTGCGCGTCGCCAGCCCGGTCCGGCCTGTTCCTGCCACCCGCACCAAGACTACGGTGCGCGTCGCCAGCCCGACCCGGCCTGTTCCTGCCACCCGCACCAAGACTACGGTGCGCGTCGCCAGCCCGACCCGGCCTGTTCCTGCCACCCGCACCAAGACTACGGTGCGCGTCGCCAGCCCGGTCCGGTCTGTTCCGGCCACCCGCACCAAGACTACGGTGCGCGTCGCCAGCCCGGTCCGGCCTGTTCCGGCCACCCGCACTAAGTCTACGGTGCGCCTCAGACGGCCAGAGTCTGCCGTCTGCCCAACGGGGCCTGAACTGCCCGTCTGCCTAAAGCCTGCAAAGCCGCCCGTCTGCCATGAGCCATCAGAGCCGTCCGCCAGACCAGAGCCGCTAGAGCCTTCCGCCAGACAGGATCAGCCAGAGCCTTCCGCCAGACAGGATCAGCCAGAGCCTTCTGCCAGACAGGATCAGCCAGAGCCTTCGGCCAGACAGGATCAGCCAGAGCCTTCTGCCAGACAGGATCAGCCAGAGCCTTCTGCCAGACAGGATCAGCCAGAGCCTTCTGCCAGACAGGATCAGCCAGAGCCTTCCGCCAGACAGGATCAGCCAGAGCCTTCCGCCAGCCATGAGCAGCCAGATCCGTCGGCCAGCCATGAGCAGCCAGATCCGTCGGCCAGCCATGAGCAGCCAGATCCGTCAGCCAGCCATGAGCAGCCAGATCCTTCAGCCTGCCAGGAGCCAGCCAGCCAGGATCCGCCCCTTAGCCAGGTGCTGTCCCTTAGCCCGGTGCTGCCCCTAAATCCAGGTGGAGTAAGTTGGAGGGTGGTCATGTGGAGGAGGCTAGGGAAGCGGGTGGTGACTAAGGTGGGGTGGGGACCACGACCAGGGCCAGAACCGCCACCGTGGACAGACGCCCACCCAGACCCTCCCCGAGACTGTATGCTGGTGCGCCCGGAGTGCGCACCTTTAGGGGGGGGTACTGTAACACTCTGGCTCCGGGACTTTTGTATTTGAGCCAGGGTGTATTGTGTTTTGTTGGGTTTTGGGTGATTTTCTATGTTTGCATTTCTGTCACGTTTATTTCTAGGTTTGGTCATTGACTCCCAATCGGAGGTAACGAGTGTCAGCTGTCGGCTCGTTATCTCTGATTGGGAGCCATATTTATACTGCATGTTTTCCTGTGGGCATTGTGGGTTATTGTTCCTGTTTAGTCTTTGTCACTATTGGACTTCACATTCGTCGCTTTGATTTGTTGTTTTGGTTGCTTTAAGTAAATAAAGTCAACATGTTCTTTTCACTCGCTGCGCCTTGGTCTCCTTCACTCCTCGACGTCCGTGACACCCGTCCGGTGCTATATTGTTGGAGATGAAAGTACAGCACATATATCCAAACAGAACACAAACCCCGTCCCGCTCAGCCAAAAGCATATCTAAAGCTATTCTATTCTGCCATGTCATTAAGCTAGTTGCCACTGTCTGCTCAGCTAATCCCTTTATTGCATCACGAGTGTGGTTTATAAATATTTTGCTGGTTATATTAAATATAATTTATCCAATCTACATTTTTATTAATTGTTGACCACCAGAAAATACTTGATTCAAACCCAGCTGCGATCTGATTGTGGATCCCATCAATATATATCCTTTCATCAAAGGATCCCGGGAGGAGGTCCTACTTTCTATGTGACAACTCACCAATCTCTGACACGTTTGATTGTTTGCGTATGTAGGTGAGTTCACAATCAGTTATCACCACACATCCATCAGATGTCAGCACGGGTCTGGTTTTTTACTCCTAAAATCCTCTGGCTGCAACAAAGAGGAGAGATTAGTCATGGTCTCTTTAGGTGTAACATTCTCTGTGTGGGAGCAGGAGCTAAAAGGCCCTACCCTGTATCCTATCCTTACTAGTCCTAGAAAAACAATTTAGAATCCCCTGTGACTTCAAACGGAGGCAACCCAGGTCGGGATGACTTTGTTATCGGGGGAAACAGATAGTGCAAGTTACCATAAGACTCTTTCACCACATTCCCAGGTGGCTTGCATGGAGGAAAAACCTGACAGAGAGTTAAAGCCTGTCAAGGGGAACGGAGTAGTTGTTAACCCTGGTTTGGCTGTCCCACAGGCAAAACAGTCCTCTTTAGACATAGTTTTTGCCGTATACTGAATCCATTCCAACCAGAGGTTAAGATTTCTATACCCCGTTTCCACCTGTACTACTTCCTCCAGGTCTATAGTTTTGCACTATCTTTACCACAGCCCCGGTCTCACTACCTCCCTCAGAGAGGTTTACTCTAGAATTTCCCCTTTCCCTACGTCTAGCTGTCTCCTATGCCTTTTCAACTTGTGTTAGGTTAACTACCACTTCTGGCTGAAACAGGAGGGTCCGTGTGTGTTAGGAGTATGGCCCCCACAATCAGACAGCTACCTACCGTCGGGAGACCTGTGAATCCCCACCCTTGCCCTGAGAACATGTCAGATGCCAGAGGCCAACCCATTGCTTTACCTTCTATCGAACTCACACAGGGATGATCAGACAGGGTAAGGGAATCTTCGTTAAGGAGCCAACCCCCGAGCCCTAGTGGTAATCGGATCTTTCTCCTAACTCTGTGTTTGTTCGTCAGGTGTAGCTGGTTTTGCCTTTTTACAGTGTGTGACATGCACCTAGATGGATCTCTCAGCTATTCTGCTGGCAAAGGCAGTACTTGGTAGGGCCCTTCCCGCCAGGCCTGATTCAGTCTCCTGGTTAGATAGAGTGGGTCACCTTCTCCTTTAGTTCACCTGTGGGGCACAAAACCTCTGACATACAGGTGTGGTTAATAAACTATCATACATGTTTTTGTTTTGTTTTTTTTAAAGTATTTTGTCCTCTCCTTCGTATATATTTAATATTTAATCCAACCATCCCCCTTTTTGACACATGATTTGGCCATGTGTCAATATTACCACCTACCTATTTTACCCTCAACTTAGTAAAATAAACTATCTTAAAGTCCTCCTCTCATGCCTTTAGAATTTACTAGTGTGGATGATTAAAATAACACCAGAATGTTAAAACAGAGTTCAGAGGCCATTGAAATCATTTAACGAACTGTTTAATCCCATAGTATACTAAACATTAGCATTATTCTAAATCTTTCATAAATGTTAGTTATCCCAAGTGTTCATTAAGTCCTCATGACATTCATTCTCATAAGAAATCATATATACCCCAAACTCAGCCAAAACCTAAAAAACTCCATAAAATTCACTGTGTGCACCTCTAAGACCTATAACCCTTGACCTGCTGAAAACCCTCCAAAATTGAAACAACAAGGCTTTATAAACATCATACTAGGTGTGTTGTTTTCTATTTGAAAACCCCAATTAAAAAACAACAACCAAACAGCCAGGTCATGAGGACTCCTGATTTCTCTCTTCCCCTTCTGCCTACAGTTTCTTAACTGGTGCCCTTTCCTTGCAGTAACTACACGGTTCCTCACATTCTCTAGCAAAATGTCCCGTTTTGTCACAATTGTAACACTTCCACTCACTCCTGTCTCCACTATTACTATTTCCTTCTTGTCTGTCTTTGCTACCGTAACCTCTCTTCTCTCCTAGGTATTGACTAATAGTCTCACTGTCTCTAATTCAACACAAAACCCCATCATCCAATTAATTTTCATACCCATTACTGTCAATGCCAAATTAGGTTTCTCTGTTCCTGTTGAAGTGCTAAGTCAATAGTAGCCAATTCAAACACCTCACAATTTGGGTCAAAGGGTTCCTTAGTCTTCCCCCCACTAGAGTCTACTATTTCTCCCTCAAGGACTAGTCACGCCTTATCTTCCTCTTTCTCACGCTCAAAGCTGGGGGATGGACTTCTCTCTCTCTCTCCTCTCTCCTGTCTGACTTTCTCTCATGATGGATTGCATGTCTCTCTGAGGCTATTACACAATTCAGTTATTTTCCCAACATACTCTCCGTAATCGGCCCATGGCAAAAGTGTCCTATGGGCATCCCCTGAAACCCACTGCCCTCTAACGGCAGCCCAAACCTTACTATTCCTGTCTTGGGGTGGGTCATTCTTTCTACCGCTCTGGCCACGTCCTCTGTGTTCATGGCCTGTCTGCTAAATGGCATATTATTATTATTACTGTATACATCTAAGGTTGCTGGGGCCCCTTTCATTCCCCGCCAATAGATTAGGTAAGGCTATCAGTGGGTACTGGCCCCCTCCTACTCTCTCTCTCTCTCACTGCTTATTTCTCCTTTACACACCTTATGTATCTGTTTAAGCATGGATTCGAGTTTATCTGCGTCCAGACGTCCCTCAAAACCATACCTCTCCCTCCACCTGGTTATATAATGGAGATTTCTTCTATCTCTGGATTCCATTTTAATTACATCAAGCATTTCTCGTCCCCAGTAAATTCTGGGACCTCTTGTGAGGATTTGCCCCCCCCCCCCATGGTTGGTACTGTTAAAAATCCCTTAGCCACCTCTTCTATATTACAAGTCAATTTAACAAGTAATTCAAAATAGTTTCACACAACAACACCTCATAAGGAGTGCCCAGCAGGAGTCCAATTCCTATCAGAAAACATACATACAAACATTCAGACACTCCCAATCTCTCCCAGGGGGAAAAAGTTATCCTTCTCCCTGAGTGAGATTGTTGTTCCCATAAGGGTTTCTTCATTGTGTTGTCAGGATTGGTTCTCGCTGCTCAAATCAGCTCTTACTTCAGACAATGGTCTGGAAGGAGTGGGGGCTGGAGTACAGTGTGTTAGATGGTGCCAGGGTGCGCCTGATTTACCTCTGACCTGGACTGAGTGTGAAGTAACCTCCTTCACTTCGTACGGTCCAGTCCACCTGGGTTCCAGCCACTTTCTTTTGTGGACTTTCACCCTCACCCAGTCTCCCACTTTTACCTTCAGTGGTGGCGTGTTTCCCGACAGCTCCCCCTCTTAGGCCTTCCGCACCTGAGAAGAGAGTGCTGCAGAAAATTCCGTCAATTTCTTCACATAATCAGTCATTTCTATCTGTTGTACATCAAGGGCGGGCATATGACCTCCCTCCCTTGGTGTACCTGGCATTACTCTCCCTGTCATTCGTTGTTCTAAGTATTCATTGAATTTGGGTATGGTTATGTTTGGTCCTGCCATCTTGCTTTCTCTATCTTGGATGTATTATCGGTATCAAATACAGACTTATCTCATGTATGACACCCTCGCATATAAAGAGGCTAATTTATATAATTTGTAATGCAATTATTATCATAAGAATAAGAATTCCAGTCACATATACCAATGCAGTAATCTCTACACACAGCACACACCACGCTTTAGTTATCTCACGCTTGTTCTAGAATCATGCACAACTTCAATATCAGTCTCCCCAGTCCCCGGTTCCTGAAACCCTAGGTCAAATTCACTCAATTCCACAGATTGGTGTTCGGTCTCATAAGTCTCACTATAACTTCCCATCATCCATTACACATTTAAGATATAACACAGACACGTTAAAATATAAACACAGCAAAACAAAACTGCCAATTAGAATACAATGCCTTAAAAAATTTAGGTTACCAGAGCGTCCTAAAACATAGTCTCAGTTCAACTGCCACCCTTCACACAACCTTATACTTATGTGAAGTCACAGAAGCAACTGGATCCCTATCAAGGGAATTTAGTACCTCTGGTCAATTTCGGTGATTCTCCCCCACCTAATGTCTAGAACTCTGCCACAGTTTTGACTTCAACCTCCTCGCAACCTATAGGGTAGGACCTCCCCTAATAGGATTTATGCAAAAAGTCTCAGTTCAAACTGGGTCCCTTTAGGAATCTAGTTGTGGGTCAAATCTTATCCACATACTGCGTTAAATCGTAATTTAACCCATAGGATACAATCATCAGTATTCAGCCACAGGTAAGACTCTCATAATATACAACCATCAGTATTCAGTCACTGGTAAGACTCTCATAATATACAACCATCAGTATTCAGTCACTGGTAAGACTCTCATAATATACAACCATCAGTATTCAGTCACTGGTAAGACTCTCATAATATACAACCATCAGTATTCAGTCACTGGTAAGACTCTCATAATATACAACCATCAGTATTCAGTCACTGGTAAGACTCTCATAATATACAACCATCAGTATTCAGTCACTGGTAAGACTCTCATAATATACAACCATCAGTATTCAGTCACTGGTAAGACTCTCATAATATACAACCATCAGTATTCAGTCACTGGTAAGACTCTCATAATATAATCACAGTTCTCATTGTTCACAGTACCAGATATCTCATTTATGCCTTAATTCATTTAGGATGGAAATTATTTAACAAGTATTCATACTCACGCTCAGTACTACTGATCATAATTTGGTATTGGTCTATAATACAATATGCAAGATTTCGTTTTAACAGGCTCTGCATACCTTTTTAGAAGAGCGCGCTCTGATCAGGTTCCTGAGCCAAGACGAATAGTTGATTTCTCCAGGATTTTCAGGTCACTCTTCCGTCTGTTTTTAGATCGATGATTTGCCTTTTCCTCTCGCACCAACTTTTAGATCGAATTAAAAACCATCCTCTGCTACCATTTTTGTTGGTGAAACCATAAGGAGAGGAAGTACAAACCAACGACGCTAGACAGAGAGGAATATGCTTAAGCAAAAGGCAGTTTATTAAACACAGAGATAGCTGGTACTGCTCAAGCTACATGCATGGGCCCAATGCATGGACCCAATCAATTGCCTCTTATGGAGACAGTTGAGAAGGATAAAAAACAGAGTTTACAGCATTACTTTATACAATGTAACACAAAGGAAGGGGTCCTTCTTCTAGTCCCTTGATTGGTTCCCGAGGCGTAGGAGGCGGGTCTGCTCTGTCCAGAGTAGAAGCCCCTTTGGTGCACGGCAGAGTCCTCTGCCCTTGGCACCCGACCAGTAGAAAGAAGTGCAGTTTGTGTGTGTGCGTAACTCGTGAGGCATGAGGATGAGTGTGCGTATGCATGGAGATGTGTGTGTGAATGTGTGTATGTTCTCAAAGGAAAGACTCGTGGGGAGCAACCAGATTGTGGCCTGGGTGTTGTCCTTGAGAAGATATTGGCTCTGTCCATTGTTCTTGCATAGGAACAGCATTGATTGAAAACAAGCTCCTAACATTAAAATGGGTCATGCACAAGATTTTAGTCAGACCAAGCTATAACATTTTAATATTTACTACGACAAACGTAACATATCGTACTAAATAGAGTTACATGGATTTACATACAGAAAAATACAAAATGCTCTGCAGCCCAGCCTACAGTTTTTTTTCTGACAGTGGATATAACGTTGTTTCAAAGGTACAAATTCAACATATTTTATACAAGATTTGTTAATGTTAAAAATGAGTACAATGATGACATAATCCTGTGGTTGAATTTCCCCAAACAATTATTTTACACATAGATTGCACGTCACAATATGTTGACAAATTACATTGAAACAACGTTGATTCAACCAGTTTGTGCCCAGTGGGGAGACACCATCAGCAGAGAACACAGCAAACACACACAGTGGAAACCATAGGCTGAAATTGACTTACTTTGGCTGAGTTATTTCCTGTGGTTTTCTTCAAACTGATCACAGATTAGCTGGAAGAGGTTTGACTAAGAAATACATGCTAAAAGTAATTTAACAACGTGATGTAGCAGTTTTTTCCACTCTTCAGTCCACTCTTCACACAGCAGGCTCACAGTTCAGTGGAGCCCCAGGTTGAAACAGACATGATACCTGCAGTGATACTGATGATCCTATACTTGAGCACAGGTAGGATTGTATTATACCTATATGCACCTTTGTTGGCAAATGTAGGACTGTGTTATTCTACCTCTGTAGTTAATGTATTTTCATGATCTTGTTCACTGGATGACAATACTATCAAAGCACATAGCCAAAATGTACTTATGATTAGATGGTTTTAAGCATAATTTTTTTTACAGGATATTGAAAAGCATGTGCACACACGCACACAGTCAAGTTAATTCTCATCTCTTATCTTTCTCCTCAGATATCCAGGCTCAAAGCGGCAGCCCACCAGGTTGGTAGAAAACACATCTACAGGGATTACTGCAGCTAATAACTGTTCTAGGCTGTTACAATGAGAACATTACTGACACTATGCTCTTAGAAAAAAGGTTCCAAAAGGGTTCTACAGCTGTCCCCATAGGAGAACCCTTTTTGGCTCCAGGTAAAACCCTTTCGGGTTCCATGTAGAACCCAAAAGGGTTATTCAAAGGGTTCTCCTATGGGGACAGCAGAATAACACTTTCAGGTTATAGATAGCACCTTTTATTCTAAGAGTGTACTGCTGATAAAAAATAACTCTGGCACAAAACAATTGTATTTTCCTCCCTGGTGTTTACAGTTGAAGGCCCATTCAGAGTGGTGAATGGGACCAGCTGCTGTGCTGGAAGAGCAGAGGTGTTTTTCTTTGGACACTGGAGGACTGTATGTGGCAGTGATTGGGCCTTGAAAGATGCTAATATTGTGTGTAGAATGATGGGCTGTGGGAACGCTCTACCTGCACCTGACAGACCTCAGTTTGGAGAGGGAAGTGGAGGATACGAACTAAGATTTTTCTCTTGAGAAGTGTACAATGCAGACGGTGTCTGTGATCGTAATTATGCTAATGTAATCTGTTCAGGTAAGATTGATAGGTATTGTGTCAAACATTGCATCAAACAAAATGACAATCTTTTATCCAATACATATTTTAAAACGTCTATTTTATACTGAATATTTACACTTTTTTGCCTGAAAATACTAGCTCGTACTGTATCATCAACAAAACTGATTGAATATTGAACAATCTTTTGTTCAGATTTGGTGAGGTTTGTGGATGGAGCTGGTTTCTGCTCTGTGAGAGTGGAGGTGAAGTCCAATCAGTCCTGGGACTCAGTGTGTGAAGCTGACTTTGACTGGCAGGATGCAGGAGTAGTCTGTCAGGAGCTTGGCTGTGGTGCTCCTTCAGTTCTGCAGGGGGGCTCTATGGAGAAGGTGAGGGTCCAATCTGGCCTGAAGAGTTCCTGTGTAAAGGCAATGAGTCTCTTCTCCTGGACTGTGACACCTCAGTGAGAAAAAGTAAAACCTGCTTACCTGCTAATGCTGTTGGACTCACCTGCTCAGGTAAGAATTTGTTTATCAGTCAGTCAGTCACTCACTCACTCACATTTGTTTCTTACCTGGAGTGAACATGACAAGTATTTGAAGAGTCCAAAAGTATTTGAAGAGTTTATATCCATCAATTTTTCACATTTGTGTTTTTTCACCAGAAATGATTGCTTATGGGTACCTTCATGTGTGTGTAAAGTATTACTGTTCTCAGAGTTTTCTATTAATAGATTTGAGGTGTGTATTCAAATGTGTTTTTTTGCAAAACGCTATATAGCCATTGTTTAGCTGGAATGGAATGTTCGTATCCTGTGTATTTGACTATGATATGTGGTTGTCTCACCTAGCTATCATAAGATAAATGCACTAACTGTAAGTCGCTCTGGATAAGAGCATCGGCTAAATGACTCAAATGTCAAATTTAAATGTTTTACATACAGATCTCATATTACTGTATTGATTAATTTTTTAAGCCTAGCAGTACTACCTATTTCTCTGAGAGTTAAGCGGATATATATAGCGTTTTGCAAAAAAACATGATTATTTGTCTATGAAATTAAACCATCAAGTGATAGATTTAAAACAAAAACATCTCAGCTAGCACATGTGGTTCCTTTGAAGTTGTCGGAACGTACATTTTTGGTTTCCCATTGGTTCTGGGAACAAAGCCATATGTTTTAGAAGTACACTGCTCAAAAAAATAAAGGGAACACTTAAACAACACAATGTAACTCCAAGTCAATCATACTTCTGTGAAATCAAACTGTCCACTTAGGAAGCAACACTGATTGACAATACATTTCACATGCTGTTGTGCAAATGGAATAGACAACAGGTGGAAATGATAGGCAATTAGCAAGACACCCCCAATAAAGAAGTGGTTCTGCAGGTGGTGACCACAGACCACTTCTCAGTTCCTATGCTTCCTTGCTGATGTTTTGGTCACTTTTGAATGCTGGCGGTGCTTTCACTCTAGTGGTAGCATGAGACGGAGTCTACAACCCACACAAGTGGCTCAGGTAGTGCAGCTCATCCAGGATGGCACATCAATGCGTGCTGTGGCAAGAAGGTTTGCTGTGTCTGTCAGCGTAGTGTCCAGAGCATGGAGGCGCTACCAGGAGACAGGCCAGTACATCAGGAGACGTGGAGGAGGCCGTAGGAGGGCAACAACCCAGCAGCAGGACCGCTACCTCCACCTTTGTGCAAGGAGGAGCAGGAGGAGCACTGCCAGAGCCCTGCAAAATGACCTCCAGCAGGCCACAAATGTGCATGTGTCTGCTCAAACGGTCAGAAACAGACTCCATGAGGGTGGTATGAGGGCCCGACGTCCACAGGTGGGGGTTGTGCTTACAGCCCAACACCGTGCAGGACGTTTGGCATTTGTTCAGAGAACACCAAGATTGGCAAATTCGCCACTGGCGCCCTGTGCTCTTCACAGATGAAAGCAGGTTCACACTGAGCACATGTGACAGACGTGACAGAGTCTGGAGACGCCGTGGAGAACGTTCTGCTGCCTGCAACATCCTCCAGTCATGGTGTGGGGTGGCATTTCTTTGGGGGGCCGCACAGCCCTCCATGTGCTCGCCAGAGGTAGCCTGACTGCCATTAGGTACCGAGATGAGATCCTCAGACCCCTTGTGAGACCATATGCTGGTGCGGTTGGCCCTGGGTTCCTCCTAATGCAAGACAATGCTAGACCTCATGTGGCTGGAGTGTGTCAGCAGTTCCTGCAAGAGGAAGGCATTGATGCTATGGACTGGCCCGCCCGTTCCCCAGACCTGAATCCAATTGAGCACATCTGGGACATCATGTCTCGATCCATCCACCAACGCCACATTGCACCACAGACTGTCCAGGAGTTGGCGGATGCTTTAGTCCAGGTCTGGGAGGAGATCCCTCAGGAGACCATCTGCCACCTCATCAGGAGCATGCCCAGGCGTTGTAGGGAGGTCATACAGGCACGTGGAGGCCACACACACTACTGAGCCTCATTTTGACTTGTTTTAAGGACATTTCATCAAAGTTGGATCAGCCTGTAGTGTGGTTTTCCACTTTAATTTTGAGGGTGACTCCAAATCCAGACCTCCATGGGTTGATACATTTGATTTCCATTGATCATTTTTGTGTGATGTTGTTGTCAGCACATTCAACTATGTAAAGAAAAAAGTATTTAATAAGATTATTTCATTCATTCAGATCTAGGATGTGTTGTTTAAGTGTTCCCTTTATTTTTTTGAGCAGTGTATATTTAACAAGTAACATCAATAAGGGATCATAGCTTTCACCTGGTCAGTCTATGTCATGGAAAGTGTTCCTAATGTTTTGTACACTCAGTGTATTTCCACACTATGAGGTTGGAATAATACTGTGAAATTGATGATAAAGCCCTTTTAGTGTAAGAGCTGTTTGAAAAGTGCCTGAAATTCAGCCTGTTTTGGTGGGATGGAGTTTGGGCCTGCCTGTTGACATCCTGTTTACAATAAAAGTGACTCCAAAATGACACAATACATTATCTACCATTCATTTCTATTTTGCACAAAATAATCTCAAACACAATCCAAAAAAAATGCAAATGCACCCAACAAGTTTGTAGAGTCACAAGCTTGATGTAATCATTGCATGCTAGGAATATGGGACCAAATACTAAACTTTTGACAACTTTAAAACACATAAGTGAATTCGTCCAAATACTTTTGGTTCCCTAAAATTGAGGGAATATGTACAAAAAGTCCTGTAATTTCTAAACGGTTCAACCGATATGGATGAGAATACCCTCATATTAAAGCTCACAGTCTGCACTTTAACCTCATAGTCATTGTATAATTTCAAAAGTGCTGGAATACAGAGCCAAAACAACAAAAATGTGTCACTGTCCAAATACTTTTGGACCTCACCGTAGGTGTGTTTTGTTGTTGAGAATATATGAAAAAATGGTATGTTCTCTTCTTTACAGAACCTGATGATGTGAGGCTGGTGGAAGGAGGCAGTCGCTGTGCTGGTAGAGTGGAGTGGTACCAACAGGGA
The DNA here is from genome assembly GCF_964263955.1 of Coregonus lavaretus. Taxonomy (NCBI): domain Eukaryota; kingdom Metazoa; phylum Chordata; class Actinopteri; order Salmoniformes; family Salmonidae; genus Coregonus; species Coregonus lavaretus. Next base: position 25,409,885 of record NC_139990.1, read on the forward strand.
GAGGGGAATATGTGGCCTGTGGGAAATGACTGGAAATGGAAGGATGTTGCTGATGTAGTGTGTAGACAGCTGGGCTGTCGCGGCACTGTTTCAACACTACTTGGAAACCGCACTGAATGGTTTGAAGTTTACTGTAATGGACCTGAGCCTGCACTTAGGGAGTGTGGAAGAGCCTCAGGGCCAACTTTGGTGACTCCATTAAAGGTGATCTGCTCAGGTAATACTAAAGTTATTATATTCCGCTGATTTTAATATTTCTACCCTTTATATCTCTCACGGTTTAACTTGTATGGCTGCTTTGCAGCTAATAATGATGAACTAGTAATAATTCAATAGCAATGCAACCTCAAGTATCACACAATGCTATTGTATTTTCATGTTATTTCAGTCACTATAGGCCCATCACAGATGTTGCCCTGTAAGGGAGGCTGGCAAGCACTATTACATACTGATGTTATTGTCATATCTACAGTATAGGAGGAAACTTGTTAAAGCGTCAATCAGCAGTTGAAACAATAACAGAGCTACTCCCGCACCTGTTTCGGTAAAAAGCTGAGGGATGGGGTTTGGAGAAATGTAACCACTTTCAAATTAATAGACAGAGCTATGGATGCAAGGACTGACCATCCATCATAACAAAATGTTAGTTTAACCATGTTTCGTTTATCTTGTTTACAAACATTGGAGTAAAACAAGCTTCTATTTTGGGTTCTGATGGGGTACAAAAGTTTAACTCAGCTCATGAGGCATTTATAAGTTATATTCTTCAAGTAACAATGGGTACATAGCATTCATTTATTAGTTTAAAAAAATGGATGTAGCAACTGTTGATTGCCCCTTTAAAGAGTTTTTTTTTATTCTCCTTTCTATTGCTAGATCTCCTGCTTCAGCCTGATATCTCCCTGACAGGGGTCTCCAGGGGCCACCAGGGGACTCTAGAGGTGTTCAGGGGCCACAGCTTCACCATCACCTGCTCCACTCAGCCACAGTACCCAGGAGGCTCCTTTCTCCTCACATACCCTGACTCCAACACAACCCAGACTCAGCCAGCTGTCAATCACTCTGCTGCCTTCCTCTTTCCCACTGCAGATGACTCCCACCAAGGGAACTACAGCTGTGTTTATGAGATTTATGTTTTTACTCATAACTTCACCTCCGAGAGTGAGCTCATCTCCCTCACTGTCACAGGTAACTGAACATGAACCATACTTAGAACTTTGACATTAACAGATTTTCCACAGATAAATCTGATGATTAACAATCCACTAATTAAATGTGTTTCTGTTGGAGCCTCTCCTCTGACAGCTTTCATCATCAGACTGGTTGTAGTGCTGCTGATGTCAGTGATAGTCAACACCGCTACCTATCTGTACATCAAGGTAAAGACAATAAAAAGTGACAAGTCAGGTGAACAAAATTTATATTTTAGAAGTCTTGGTTTAATCACTGAATGAATCAATTGGCTGGTATTGTACCTGGGATTTTTACTCTTGTTGTGTGTTTTCTTAGCCCACCAGGAGGCAGAAGCGAGTGGAAGGGGTGAACTTGGAGATGGTTTCTCTGAGGACCAGAGCTGAAGCCGGACCGGGAGAGCAGCCCAGGGGACAGAGTTGGGTGACGTTGACTGAAAAGTCTAAGTGGGGTCCTTGGGACATCCAACTCTGACATCACCCCATTGAAGTTGAAATCTAAAACATTTAAAATGTATTATAGGTAAAGGTTAGGGTTAGGGTTATGGTTAGGGTTAGGGTTAAGGTTAGGGTTAGGGTTAGGGTTAGGGTTAGGGTTAGGGTTAGGGTTATGGTTAGGGTAGGGGTTAGGGTTTAGGGTAGGATAGTACTAACCGAAATGAGCCGTAAATAACGCTGAACTTAGGTCAGTTTTTTGTTTTCCAGATACCATGGGACTTGTGTGGACTTGATGGGACTTTAAATGAGTGTTAAGTTTCCATTGGTGTTGCTATTGCTATGGCTACACTTCCTTGCTCTTTGTTTTATTATTATCTTCATGTTTTAACTGCATTATGTGATTTTTCTCATGTTATTTCATAAACAAATGTTTAATACAGTACTATTATTGTTTGCCTAGAGAGTGCTATTAGTGCAATGTAGAATAACATATTTTAGAAATAAAGATTTTGTGACACTCCTATGGTCATTGCTGTCATAACTGCTGCCAGACAAGAGTTGGCAAGAGCACAGTTAGCATTAGCCTAGCTTAGCTGAGCCATATGATCAAATGTCAGTGTAGGGCTAGATTGCCCCTAGGTGCAGCTCTAATATCAACCACCAGCTGTCTCCACTGCTCCCCTCTAAGCCCCACTCGACTTGAGTGGTAGCTTGTTCTTACCCTGGGTAAGTGACCACTCATGATACAATACCTAAATCCTAATCTTTGTCAGGTTACATCTGTGTTACTGTAGATATTAGCCTTAGTGTGACTGTTTTCAGATGGATAACAAAGATACTTAATTGTATTAATATAAAGCATTTTGATTCCATTCATATATAGCTACTAATCAAAAACAGAAAAAGTCACATCAACTAATTTGATTAGTGTTTATTCAAGTGAAAGACATGGTATTACATGATAACATGATAGCTCATAAACATGAACACAGTATTTATTACAGAATTGTTTTGAATAACGGACATTACTTTCCGGTGCTCACTCAAATCTTCCACTCCTTCAGTCAAGGTTAGACACACATTTTGCAGCCAATCTCTTCAGGAAATATTAGTGGCTTCATGGACACCAGCTCAGAGCAGTGAAGAGAACCCTCACAAAACGAGAGGTAGAAACCCCATCAGAGGACACATTCTGCCCACAGAATCCAATCATGGCTTCAGAGAGCTCAATAACCATGGTGATAGTCACTGAACAACTGTGTGTGTGAGTGAGTGAGCGAGTAAGTGAGAGAGAGAGAGCATTGTGCACCTATGTTCCTGTGACTTTTTGCTATTACAAGCAAAATGTGGTCAATAAGCATCTGCATTCAGAAATTATGTTATTTGTGTGGGTCAGTGCAAATAGTATATGTGTGGGTGGGTTTTAATGAATGTGTGTGTGTGTTCAGTAGTGTGTGCGCGTGCATCTCTGTGTGTGTGCGCGGGGGTGTGTGTGAAAGCTCTGCGTGAAGGATTAGCCCCAGTGTGTGTCCACCCGTGATTAGCCTGGTCAGTGGGCCTGTTGTGCATTCACTCAGACCATTAGCATATTAATGCTGCCTCCCTCTTGATCTCTCTTGCTCTCTGCCTCTCTCTTTTCCCTCGCTCCCTCTTTCTCTTTTCTTTCTATACATATTGCCCCGAGTCTCAATCAAACTTCCTCCCTGGCCCTTTTTTTCTCAACTTCATTATTTTGCACTCTCCCTCTCTCTCTGCACTCTTAGAAAAATGTGCTATCTAGAACCAAAAAGGGTTCCTTAGCTGTCCCCATAGGAGAACCCTTTGAAGAACACCTGTTGGTTTCAGGTAGAACCGTTTTGGATTCCATGTACAACCCTTTCCACAGAGGGTTCTACATGGAACCCAAAAGAGTTCTACCTGGAACCAAAAAGGGTTCTACCTGGAACCAAAAAGAGTTATCGTATGCAGACAGCTGCAGACCCTTTTTGAACCCTTTTTTCTAAGAGTGTGCACTGGGTTTGAGCCTGTCGCGACTTTACAAATGTCTATTTTCCTCTTTCTCTAGTCTTTCCCTCCAAAAATGTCATCTTGCCCTCTACTCCTCCTTCTTTCTATCCCGAAATCTCTCCCTCCCTGATAATCCCACTCTCTCGCCCCAAGCCCCCTCTCTCCCTACCTTCTCCAAATCCTTTACTTTGCTTTACTTTCGCTCTCGTTTTCCCTATTCTTCCCTAGCCTGACCCCTGAACTTTGCCAAACACAGGCAAATGCAAACACACACACACACTTCACTTCATTCAATCAAATGTTCTCTCACTCTCTCCCCGTTCCTGCTAGAATTGCGTTTCTTGTGAGACCTTGTTTAAATAGCTGTGAAAGAAAAAGCAACCTAGAAAACAAGGACCGAAGTGCAAACCGGACACATTCAACTGTACTTAACATGATAAGTGCTCTTCATCTCTCCATCTCACGACTTTAGCCTCCAAGTAGACTCAACCTCTTGTTCTGGCTCGTATCCACCACTGTGAGCCACATTTAGAAGCTGGAGAATAGTAGAGGTGAAAATAATTATGCGGAAAAAGCCCAGGTTGGGAAAAAGGCCCACATTAGCCATTTACACCAAAATGTTTCCTTCTGTCCCTTCCATGTCTGCATTACCGGAGATTTCCGGAGGTCAGGGGCGTGATGTCCATCCACAACTCCTGGTTTCACGGAGGCAGACACAAGAATTGCGTTTGGACAATCAGCTCCGGACCCCCTGGGTCAGCACATAGCAGGGATGGATGGGCGGACATTTGGATAGACAGAGGACACAGAGAAACGTATAGGGATGTTAAGGCCTTGGAACCCCTAACTCATCCACCCTTTCTGTGTGTACGTGACACAATGATGAACGGAGGGTCACTTTGCAGGGCAGCATCCCAAGGCAGTAGTAATGTGACCAATACAAAAGCAGTCCCCATTGTCACACGGATCAAAGAGACAAAAGCTCCCTGTGATAACTTAGTGCAGCCGAGTGTTAACACATGAGCAGCCAAGGTAAGAGCTGGAAACAAAAGTGAAAAGTTGAAACAAAAGTAGCCCCCCAAACTGAATTGCTCAATGCAACATTTGTCTCTCTATGTGAGCTGTCTCAAAACTAATAATATGGGCTGCTTTCGAAAGGCCTCAGCCATTCATTGATGCTCCATGTGCTGCTCAGAATTGAAGAGCAACGCAGCATGCCCCACAAAGAGAATTAAAGTATTTAATATACTTAAAGTTTACAGTTATTTGTTTGAGTAGATAGTATTGAACTAAAAAGTAATCTTTAAAAGTCTTATAAAGACTTGTTTTTCTTTCATTTAGATATTTGATTACGGAAAAGTGTGGTTAGCTTAAAAACTGTTTAAATTAGCCTCTTATCTTTTTAAATATCAACAAGTAAATCAGTACTTTTACAGTACTTCGTCAACAGAGGATGTTTAGAAGGTTCAATAAAGTTTGTTTCCCTTCCTGAATACCAGCCACTGTTGGAAAATAAAAGCTAGTCACCATTTTTACCCATTCATCTTGAGAAGTTTCTTCAAAGTGATAGTTAGCTGTTGAGTTGCAGGTAAGTTGTTCCACTGTCCTGGCAAGGAATCCAACGAGAGTCCAACTGCTGCATCTGGTCTACGACATGGCTCCGTGCCACAGATACGACCTCTAGCCCTGAATTTAGCCTTAACTACTGCTCTTGTATCAGGTTATAACAGGTCACTATAGACCACCTCAAGCATGGTTGCGTTCACATTGGTACAACAATGAAAATGTACCGATGTGTCCAAGCTATGTTGAGATACATGAATGTACCTTAAAGACAAAAAAGCAACAAGACCTAGTTGAGGCCTAAAAACCTTGAAAAGTTATTTAAAAAACAACAACATCTAAATAAAACCCTGCTGCTCAAAGGCGTAGAAATTCATCCTGAAATCTTAATCTTGTCTCCCTCAGATGTGTTCTTGTTTTAGCTGCGTTGCCTTCGATGTCTGACACACTTGTCCGACTTTAGCATCTTAACTCTTGCCTTCTCTGCTCTTGCATCCTTCTCCCTCACGTTCTCCAACCCTTTCTGCCTGTTCCTCCTTCTGTCTTTCGATTTCCTTCCCTCTCTCCCTCCTCCCTCTCCCTCCCCCTCTCGCTTTCTCTCTGTCGCTCTCTCTCTCTCTCTCTCTCTCTCTCCTCATTTCATGCAGCACTGGGGTTACCTAAGAGACTGGGCCTCAATGAAGAAAATCTCTTTTGGTACAATGAACTGGGCGAGAGGCAGAGGGGGAGAAGGGGGGGCAGGGGGGAGGGAGGGGTGGAATGAGAGGGGAAGATAGTGATGCAGATGCGGGACAGAGGGATACAAAATCCAAAATGGAATAAGTGGCTGCGCTTGTGTGATTTCACCTCAATGGTCCATTTTTCGAGGGTTGCCATTGGTGCACCCAGGTCAGCCTGTTGGGCTGAGCTGAGCCGACAACGTCTCCCCCTTTTGAATCTTATGCAGAATTTTTAGCTAACCTCTCCCTGTATCAAAGTGTTAGAAAAATATATCTATATATAAAACTGATATAAATAATATAATAATATAATATAAAACTGAGAGATAATTTCGTTTTTAATAGTGTTGTTGTTTTCATGTAGGCCCATATGGCTACATTTATAAAGGCATCCCAATTCTGATCTTTTTTCATGAATTGGTCTTTTGACCAATCAGATCAGCTCTGAAAAAGATCTGATGCGCAATGATCTGAGGTGATTGGTCAAAAAACCAATTAGTGGAAAAAATATCACAATTGGGCTGCCTGTGTAGATGCAGCCTATGCGATTTACTTTTTTAAAATGTATTTTACCTTTATTTAACTAGGCAAGTCAGTTAAGAACACATTCTTATTTACAATGATGGCCTACACCGGCCAAACCCAGACGACACTGGGCCAATTGTGCGCTGCCCTATGGGACTCCCAATCACGGCCGGTTGTGATACAGCCTGGAATCGAACCAGGGGGTCTGTAGTGACGCCTCAAGCACTGAGATGCAGTGCCTTAGACCGCTGCGGCACTCGGGAGCCCTTTACAAACCTAATTGTACAGATTCGTGAAATATGATGGTTTTGGAGGGATTCGACAGTTTCAATAGGAGTCATTTTGTTTGTTTGTTTGTTTACTCTGAGTGGGAGGTGAAACTGCACTGACGATCAGACGCTTTATTACATTTTACATTTTAGTCATTTAGCAGACGCTCTTATCCAGAGCGACTTACAGTTAGTGAATACATTTTTTTTTATATACTGGCCCCCCGTGGGAATCGAACCCACAACCCTGGCGTTGCAAACGCCATGCTCTATCAACTGAGCTACATCCCTGCCGGCCATTCCCTCCCCTACCCTGGACGACGCTGGGCCAATTGTGCGCCGCCCTTGAGTCTCCCGGTCGCGGCCGGCTGCGACAGAGCCTGGATTCGAACCAGGATCTCTAATGGCACAGTTAACACTGCGATGCAGCGCCTTAGACCACTGCACCACTCAGGTTAGTGATACTTAATTTTCAGCAAGCACCTTATTGGGGATGTTAATGATACCATTGTTCTTTCTATTTGTTTTGGAGTAGCATACAAACCCCTATTGCTCCAGTCTGTCTATTTACAACTCTCCTTAAAGCTACCCTTTGCAGAATGTGAGAAAACAATATGGCTAATAAAAGTTGTTTAGCTAATAATTACAACTAACTGATGAAGTCAGTTACCACTCCCGCTCCCTACCATAAATACCAGCACTGTGAAATAGGATATTTGGCCAGGATAAATCGGAGATTGCCGTGGTAATGAATTTATCAGATCGCATGACCAGAAGCATTGCAGTGAAATGAATCGAAGGAATTGCGGGGCGCAGAGTGTAGGGGTGGAGGTGGAGGGAGTGTGTGTGGGGGGGTACCCAGGGCAGATTTTCCACGGCTCGAATGAAGTTATTTCCAGTGCCCTGTCCATCTGTTACCGTAGCAGCAGTGACCGCGGCGTTGCCATGGCGAGGTCCACACAAAAGGGTGTGGCGTGGGAACGGGTCCAAGGGTCAGGAGTGAGGGTCTCCGGGTCAGAGGTCACAGCCAGCTGGACAGCACACAAGAGGAGGCGAGGGTGAGAAAAGAGGGAAGGAACGGTTTTGCGCGGGAGCTGGCTGACTGGACACTGCTGGACGTTAACATTGAACTGAGCGGTGAGATAAAAGGGGAGGGGGCAAGGGAGGGGGCGAGAAGGGTGAGGGGTTCAGTGAGGGGGCCCACTGTCCGGGCTCTATAGGAGGCTCCCTGCATTAGGCCCAATATCCACTGGTGTCTAATCGTGCATATCATTTGACAGGCAATTGACTCTGGCCAATGTCCATGCAAATGTGGCTATTGAGAGCCACGGAGGGCTGTGTGTGTGCCAGCGCTGTGTCTAGATAAGTGATACTCAGGGAAAACAATTGGGTATTTGCGACATTTCATTCAGGTCGCTTTTGAATCAAAAATCCTCACAGACAATAGAAAAGAATGAGAAGGCCAATTCATCACAATTCATCTCAACGTAGCAAAAAGCTACAGGTATTTCCAACCTGGAAGACATGGACTGCATGGAACTGGTTTGAACACCAAACCACCACAACAAGACAAAGCCTGTATCTCCATTCCTCCACAGGCCTTAAGATTCATTCATTTCATATCAACTGCTTTTAAATCTGCAGTTACATTATCATGCCAATCTAAACGTTCAAACGTTCAAAATGTTATAGATCTCAAGTACCAAATTTGAAACATTAATTCAGTCAAAACTAACATGGTGAGAAACAGATAGAAAATACCCCACTGCCCCAATAGCGAACCCATTCAGCCCTACGATCCAAACGGCGGGTTATAACTGAATCAGAGGATAACACGTTATGACACGCGGATGGGGTGAATAGCTTACAATGCAATTAAAGCTACACCACCACCCCTCTATTAAACAGCATAGCCCATAGACCCTAATGGGGAGAGGATGAAAGGCCATGATCCATGCGCCATGGCCGACTGTAATAGGATTAAAGGCAGCCATGGGAGAACATGGCAGACCAAGTCCAATGCCCCCGTTTGACACCTTTTGTGAATCGCCAGAAACACTGTTAAGAGCAAGAAGATGAGGAACAAAAGTGTTTAACATTGTGTTGTCGCTACAGATATATCCAAAGAGAGAGTGGGGGCTGAGATACGCGACGGACAAAGTTCTATCCTGAGATTTGACAACTCAATCTCAGATTTCTCTTAGTTTTTAGCTACATCCCATAATTTACGGAATAAATAAGGAAATAAGGAAAAATGTGGATGCATCTTTAATGAAATGCCTTAGTGTAGTTTGATCATTCAATGAACATGATTTGTTATTGATAGATTGTCACAGATTTTTGTTTCATTATACCAGGATGTGCATGTTCAGTCCAATGCTTACCATTTGAACAAGTAAAATATTGAAATATAGCTTTTCATAATGTTAAAAAAAGGTATGTACAGTTGAAGTCAGAAGTTTACATACACTTAGGTTGGAGTCATTAAAACTTGTTTTTCAACCACTCCACACATTTCTTGTTAACAAACTATAGTTTTGGCAAGTCAGTTAGGACATCTACTTTGTGCATGATACAAGTAATCTTTCCAACAACTGTTTACAGACAGATTATTTCACTTATAATTCACTGTATCACAATTCCAGTGGGTCAGAAGTTTACATACACTAAGTTGACTGTGCCTTTAAACAGCTTGGAAAATTCCAGAAAAAGATCTCATGAAATATGATGGTTTTGGAGGGATTCGACAGTTTCAATAGGAGTCATTTTGTTTGTTTGTTTGTTTACTCGAAGCTTCTGATAGGCTAATTGACATCATTTGAGTCAATTGGAGGTGTACCTGTGGATGTATTTCAAGCCCTGCCTTCAAACTCAGTGCCTCTTTGCTTGACATCATGGGAAAATCAAAAGAAATCAGCCAAGACCTCAGTAAAAAAATTGTAGACCTCTACAAGTCTGGTTCATCCTTGGGAGCAATTTCCAAACGCCTGAAGGTACCACGTTCATCTGTACAAACAATACACCATGGGACCACGCAGCCGTCATACCGCTCAGGAAGGAAGGCGTTCTGTCTCCTAGAGATGAACGTACTTTGGTGCGAAAAGTGCAAATCAATCCCAGAACAACAGCATAGGACCTTGTGAAGATGCTGGAGGAAACAGGTACAAAAGTATCTATATCCACAGTAAAACGAGTCCTATATCGACATAACCTGAAAGGCCGCTCAGCAAGGAAGAAGCCACTGCTCCAAAACCGCCATAAAAAAGCCAGACTTTTTGTGCAACTGCACATGGAGACAAAGATCGTACTTTTTGGAAAAAATGTCCTCTGGTCTGATGAAACAAATATAGAACTGTTTGGCCATAATGACCATCGTTATGTTTGGAGGAAAAAGGGGGTTGCTTGCAAGCCGAAGAACACCATCCCAACCGTGAAGCACGAGGGTGGCAGCATCATGCTGTGGGGGTGCTTTCCTGCAGGAGGGACTGGTGCACTTCACAAAATAGATTGCATCATGAGGAAGGGAAATTATGTGGATATATTGAAGCAACATCTCAAGACATCAGTCAGGAAGTTAAAGCTTGGTCGCAAATTGGTCTTCCAAATGGATAATGACCCCAAGCATACTTCCAAAGTTGTGGCAAAATGGCTTAAGGACAACAAAGTCAAGGTATTGGAGTGGCCATCACAAAGCCCTGACCTCAATCCTATAGAACATTTGTGGGCAGAACTGAAAAAGCGTGCGCGAGCAAGGAGGCCTACAAACCTGACTCAGTTACACCAGCTCTGTCAGGAGGAATGGGCCAAGATTCACCCAACTTATTGTGGGAAGCTTGTGGAAGGCTACCTGAAACGTTTGACCCAAGTTAAACAATTTAAAGGCAATGCTACCAAATACTAATTGAGTATATGTAAACTTCTGACCCACTGGGAATGTGTGTCACACTCTGGCTCCAGGACTTGTGTATTTGAGCCAGGGTGTATGTTGTTTTGTTGGGTTTTGGGTGATTTTGTATGTTTGCATGTCTGTCACGTTTATTTCTAGATTGGGAGCCATATTTAAACTGTCTGTGTTCGCATGTGGGTTGTGGGTTTTTGTTCCAAGTTCAGGCATTGTTTCTGTTGGACTTCACTTTCGTCTTTTGTTTTGTATTTACGTGCTTTACTCTAATTAAAGTCATCATGTTCACTCGCAACGCTGCGCATTGGTCTCCTGATTTAGACGATCGTGACAGAAAAACCCACCACAAGAGGACCAAGCAGCGTAACAAGCGGCAACAGGACCTACCTACACAGGATTTATGGACGCCTCCAAAGGATTCATGGACATGGGAGGAGATACGGGCTGGAAAGGGTCCTTGGGCACAACCGGAGGAATATCACCGCCCTCGTGAGGAGCTGGAGGCAGCTCAAGCCGAGAGGAGGTGGTATGAGGAGGCAGCACGGAGTCGTGGCTGGAAGCCCGTGGGTACTACCCAAAAATTTCTTGGGGGGGGGCTAAAAGGGAGTATGGCAAAGTCAGGTAGGAGACCTGCGCCTACTCCCTGGACTGACCGTGGAGAGCGAGAGTACGGGCAGACACCGTGTTACGCAGTTGAGCGCATGGTGTCTCCTGTACGCAGGCATAGCCCGGTTCGGTACAGTCCAGCTCCACGTATCGGCCGGGCCAGATTGAGTGTTGAGCCGGATGTCATGAAGCCGGTCCCACGCAGCAGGTCACCAGTGCGTCTCCTCGGGCCGGCGTACATGGCACCAGCCTTACGCATGGTGTTCCCGGTTCGCCCACATAGGCCGGTGCGGGTTATTCCACCTCCCCGTACTGGTCGGGCGACGGGGAGCATCAACCCAGGTAAGGTTGGGCAGGCTCAGTGCTCAAGGGAGCCAGTACGCCTGCACGGTCCGGTATTTCCGGCGCCACCTCCTCGCTCCAGCCCAGTACCACCAGTACCTACACCACGCACCAGGTTTCCTGTGCGTCTTCAGAGCCCTGTGTCTCCTCCACGCGCTGGCTCGATGGTGCGTGTCTCCAGCCCTTTACCACCAGTGCATACACCACGCACCAAGCCTCCTGTGTGTCCCCAGAGTCCTGTGCGTCCTGTTGTTGCTTCCCGCACTAGTCCTGAGATGCGTGTCCTCAGCCCGGTACCTCCTGTTCCGGCACCACGCACCAGGCCTACGATGCGCCTCAGACGGCCAGAGTCTGCCGTCTGCCCAACGGGGCCTGAACTGTCCGTCTGCCCAACGCCGTCTGAACTGTCCGTCTGCCAAGCGCCGCAGGAACTGCCCGTCTGTACTGAGCCTGCAAAGCCGCCCGTCTGCCATGAGCCTTCCAGCCAGGATCCGCCAGAGTCGACCAGCCAGGAGCCACCAGAGCCGTCCAGCCAGTATCCGCCATTCAGCCTGGTACTGCCCCTTAGTCCGGTACTGCCCCTTAGTCCGGTACTGCCCCGTAGTCCGGTGCTGCCCCTTAGTCCGGTGCCGCCCCTTAACCCAGTGGGGTGTAGTTGGGGGGTGGTAATGTGGAGGAGGCTAGGGAAGCGGGTGGTGACTAAGGTGGGATGGGGACCACGACCAGGGGCAGAACCGCCACCGTGGACAGACGCCCACCCAGACCCTCCCCTAGACTGTATGCTGGTGCGCCCGGAGTTCGCACCTTTAGGGGGGGGTACTGTCACACTCTGGCTCCAGGACTTGTGTATTTGAGCCAGGGTGTATGTTGTTTTGTTGGGTTTTGGGTGATTTTGTATGTTTGCATGTCTGTCACGTTTATTTCTAGATTGGGAGCCATATTTAAACTGTCTGTGTTCGCATGTGGGTTGTGGGTTTTTGTTCCAAGTTCAGGCATTGTTTCTGTTGGACTTCACTTTCGTCTTTTGTTTTGTATTTACGTGCTTTACTCTAATTAAAGTCATCATGTTCACTCGCAACGCTGCGCATTGGTCTCCTGATTTAGACGATCGTGACAATGTGATGAAAGCTGAAATAAATAATGATCTCTACTATTATTCTGACATTTCACATTCTTAAAATAAAGTGGTGATCCTAACTGACCTAAAACAGGGAATTTTTACTAGGATTAAATGTCAGGAATTGTGAAAAACTGAGTTTAAATGTATTTGGCTAAGGTGTATGTAAACTTCCGACTTCAACTGTAATAAAACACACAGTACAACATTTTTAATTCAAGTAGTTTTTGGTGTAAATAACACATGCATTGATATTAATAGTAGACTAAATGAACATTTGACTAGAGTGGAAGTTAGGATTGCCTCTTACTGACCTTTGTTCATGCTGGATGCAGCAATGCCATAAGCACATCAATTGTGCCACTTCCACTTGCTCTTTTTAGTTTATAGAACCAAATAAAAGAGGGCTATATCTCTAGGAAATGGTAAGTTCCCAGGGTTCAATCTCTTTCAATCTCTACCCATGTTGAAGTGACCGAGAGAGCCATTCTGCCACCCTGTCCTCTCCCCCAGTGCAGGCTTGGAGAAGGACCAAAAACGGTCATTTTACATCAATGTGATAGTCATTTCCTGCCAAGATTCACAGGGACAGAGTTCAAAGTGTTCGGCACACAAATATATTTTAGGCCTCCATTTTCAGAGCCCATTTAATGTCTCTGTGGCCAGGAGGATCGCTGAGTTGGAGTTGAGTCTCACCTATAGCTTCCATACAGGTTGGACAGATATGACACAGCATCCCAAGAAACTTGCTAGCTGGATGTAGATCACAAAATTGTTTCCAAGGAGTTCCAAAAATGAAAGAAGTAACTTACAAGTAAGTTACATAGATTTATATTATTAAATCATTGCTCTCGGATGAAAACCTTATAACTCCAAATGTGGTGATTATATATTTTTTTACATGAATCGATACTATTGCTTCCCCTTTATGTCTGTATGAACGTTTCACGACCCCTTGGCTAATGAAGTGTACTCAAAATACACTATATATACAAAAGTATGTGGACACCCCTTCAAATTAGTGGATTCTGCTATTTCAGCCACACCCGTTGCTGACAACTGGATAAAATGGAGCACACAGCCATGCAATCTCCATAGACAAACATTGGCAGTAGAATGGCCTTACTGAAGAGCTCAGTGACTTTCAATGTGGCACCGCCATAGGATGCCACCTTTCCAACAAGTCAGTTTGTCAAATTTCTGCCCTGCTAGAGCTGCCCGGTCAACTGTTAAGTGCTATTATTGTGAAGTGGAAACATCTAGAAGCAACAACGGCTCAGCTGCGAAGTGGTAGGCCTCACAGGTTCATAGAACAGGATCACCGAGTGCTGAAGCGCGTAGTGCGTAAAAATCGTCTGTCCTCGGTTGCAACACTCACTACCGAGTTCCAAACTGCCTCTGGAAGCAACACACAATAACTGTTCGTTGGGAGCTTCATGAAATGGGTTTCCATGGCCGAGCAGCCGCACACAAGCCTAAGATCACCATAAGCAAAGCGTCGGCTGGAGTGGTGGAAACGCGTTCTCTGGAGTGATGACTCACGCTTCACCATCTGGCAGTCCGACGGGCGAATCTGGGTTTGGCGGATGCCAGGATAATGCTACCTGCCCCAATGCATAGTGCCAACTGTAATGTTTGGTGGAGGAGGAATAATGATCTGGGGCTGTTTTTCATAGTTCGGGCTTGGCACATTAGTTCCAGTGAAGGGAAATCTTAACGCTACAACATACAATGGCATTCTAGACGATTCTGTGCTTCCAATTATGTGGCAACAGTTTGGGGAAGGCCATTTCCTGTTTCAGCATGACAATGCCCCCGTGCATACAGAAATGATTTGTCGAGATCGGTGTGGAAGAACTTGACTGGCCCTGACCTCAGCCCCATCGAATACCTTTGGGATGAATTGGATAGCCGATTGTTAGCCAGGCCTAATAGTCCAAAATCAGTGCCCTACCTCACTAATGCTCTTGTGGCTGAATGGAAGCAAGTCCCCGCAGCAATGTTCCAAAAACTAGTGGAAAGCCTTCCCAGAAGAGTGGAGGCTGTTATAGCAGCAAAGGGGGGACCAACTCCATATTAATGCCCATGATTTTGGAATGAGATGGTTAACGAGCAGTAAATCAGTAATACATACAGTACCAGTCAAAGGTTTGGACACACCTACTCATTCCGAGGTTTTTCTTTATTTTTGCTATTTTCTACATTGTACAATAATAGTGAAGACATCAAAACTATGAAATAACACATATGGAATCATGTAGTAACCAAAAAGGTGTTTAATATTTGAGTTTCTATTTGAGATTCTTCAAAGTAGCCACCCTTTGCCTTGATGACAGCTTTGCACACTCTTGGCATTCTCTCAACCAGCTTCATGAGGAATGCTTTTCCAACAGTCTTGAAGGAGTTCCCACATATGCTGAGCCCTTGTTGGCTGCTTTTCCTTCACTCATCCAACTCATCCCAAACCATCTCAATTGGGTTGAGGTCGGGTGATTGTGGAGGCTGGGTGATTGTGGAGGCCAGGTCATCTGATGCAGAACTCCATCACTCTCCTTCTTGGTCAAATAGCCCTTACACAGACTGGAGGTGTGTTGGGTCATTGTCCTGTTGAAAAACAAATGATAGTCCCACTAAGCGCAAACCAGATGGGGTGGCATATCGCTGCAGAATGCTGTGGTAGCCATGCTGGTTAAGTGTGCCTTGAATTTAAATAAATCACAGACAGTGTCACCAGCAAAGCACCCCCACACCATAACACCTCCTCATCCATGCTTCACGGTGGAAACCACACATGCGGAGATCATCCGTTCACCTACTCTGCGTCTCACAAAGACACGGCGGTTGGAACCAAAAATCTCAAACTTGGACTCATCAGACCAAAGGACAGATTTCCACTGGTCTAATGTCCATTGCTCGTGTTTCTTGGCGCAAGCAGGCCTCTTCTTTTTATTGGTGTCCTTTAGTAGTGGTTTCTCTGCAGCAATTTGACCATGAAGGCCTGATTCACGCAGTCTCCTCTGAACAGTTGACGCTGAGATGTGTCTGTTACTTGAACTCTGTGAAGCATTTATTTGGGCTGCAATCTGAGGTGCAGTTAACTCTAATGAACTTATCCTCTGCAGCAGAGGTAACTCTGGGTCTTCCTTTCCTGTGGCGGTCCTCATGAGAGCCAGTTTCATCATAGCGCTTGATGGTCTTTGCGACTGCACTTGAAGAAACTTTAAAAGTTCTTGAAATTTTCCAGATTGACTGACCTTCATGTCTTAAAGTAATGATGGACTGTCATTTCTCTTTGCTTATTTGAGCTGTTCTTGCCATAATATGGACTTGGTCTTTTAACAAATAGGGCTATCTTCTGTATACCAACCCTACCTTGTCACAACACAACTGATTGGCTCAAACGCATTAAGAAGGAAAGAAATTCCACAAATTAACTTTTAACAAGGCACACCTGTTAATTGAAATGCATTCCAGGTGACTACCTCATGAAGCTGGTTGAGAGAATTCCAAGAGTGTGCAAAGCTGTCATCAAGGCAAAGGGTGGCTACTTTGAAGAATCTCAAATATAAAATAAATGTTGATTTGTTTGACACTTTTTTGGTTACTACATGATTCCATATGTGTTATTTCATAGTTTTGATGTCTTCACTATTATTCTACAATGTAGAAAATAATAAAAAATAAAGAAAAACCCTTGAATGAGTAGGTGTGTCCAAACTTTTGACTGGTACTGTAGGTTTGACACTGGTTGAAATGCGCGTGCTTAATGTGTTAGTGGTTGCCTGATAGTAAAAAGGTCTGTTTTCAAACCAGGGTGTAGCTGCCAGTATGTTGAGCATTGAGCAATATGAGCTGTAGCGTGGATCAGACACCAAAACACGTCAAGATCAGAATAAAATGGTGATATGTGAAAAAATACTATTGCTGAACCCGTTTCATACAGTTATATTCTAATACAGTACTTCTTAATTTCTATGATTCCAATTATACTAACTCCAACTGATTCAATAGTGTCTCTATACTCTCAAATACTTAGTATTGCCAAAAAGGTGTGCTCTTCTTATTCTAAAACTATTGCCACAATTATAGCTCACATCAAAGCACATTTAAAACACACCCCACTGTCATAAAATACTTTCCCTATATGCTATAGTATATACTTATATGATATATAAATATGATATATGTATTTTTAAAAATATCCCACCACTTGAATATTGATGCCCCTATTAACAGCTATTAAAACTGAAAGGATTACCATAAAAAATAATGTATTAAATTAGTATATTAGATTAGTGTTTGTGAGCAATTGCGTTGACCTTTAAAATGTGTAGGTAGATTTTTAGGTGCATGATTGTGTCCAGTTTCGAAAACGAGTTACAAAACAAACAAAGAACTTCAGCTAGTTTTTAATGCTCTGTTAAAATAAAATAACATTGCTACCTATGGGTTATTCATAAGAAAAATAAAAGAAATGTGATCTGCTGTCACTAGCACAAGCCATGTGTCATTTGTGTAATGTCTTAAAATGTATTACGGTTTTACATACTGTGTATATAAATTTTTAGGGTTGAATTTTAATAAAATCCCACCATTTATGTTGCTTTAAACTTTTGACACACTTTTTTAAATAATTCCCACCATTGAAAAGGAATCTGTGGGGTCCAAATTAGAAAAGGAAAACGTTTCAGTGAAATGACTGAAAAGCTTCATTTTCAAGACAGTCATATCTAGTCCAATGGGTGACAAAACTGTGAGAACGTGAAAGGGCGGTGCATATGATTATGGGCAAGGGCAGGACTGGGCAGGCCGCAGACGGACAGAGAAAATAACATTTACCTTGAACTCCGGCTGCTCTGTCTCTAGGGCGGGGTCAACAATTGTGCAAGGGTCTGACAGGGTCAGGGGGAGGGAGGAACCAGGGACAGAGGCTGCCCTGGGGTCGTGGGGGCTACCCGGGGGGTGAGGGGGGTATTATCAGATTTGTGGGGCAGATGCTCAATATGCAGATGTCTAATCGAATTGTGGGATGTTAAATTAGTCCCCCTGATTTGCATCAATACAATAGGCCTCCCTTCCCGCCTTGGGTTTAGGGGTCAACCGAGTTCCCTTGCATGGAATAAACAGCATCTTGCATGTAATATATGTCGCTCTTATATTAAATGTATCTCTGTTCCTATAGGCTTGTGTTATATCAAATTAAGGGATATTGTATCCAGTGGTTAAAGGCCCAGTACAGTCAAAAACTCGATTTTTCTGTGTTTTAAATATATATTTCCACACTATGAGGTTGGAATAATACTGTGAAATTGTGAAAATTATGATAATGCCCTTTTAGTGTAAGAGCTGTTTGAAATGACCGCCTGAAATGTCAGCCTGTTTTGATGGGAGAGAGTTTTGGCCTGTCTGGTGACTTCACCAGGCAGTACATTTGTTAATAGACCAATAAGAAAAAGAGTTCCAAACTCTGCCAATAACAGATATTTTTCAGTTTCCCCCACACCACTCAGGCCACTCCCAGACAATCCTATCTATTCTTTCTTGAGAAATTGCTCTTTGCTAAGAAGCTATTTTTGTTTCCTTTTGACCATTTTAATTGAAAACAATCACAGTAAGGTACTCAGAAATCATTTGATATTAAGATTAATTTTTTTAATTGCTTCATTGGACCTTTAAATTGAACTGGAGCTGGGCCATTCCACCAACTCAGTGCCTTTTGAGAAGTGTAACTTCATCAAAAAAACTTTGTATTTCACAAAATTTTTACATTCTGTCATAAAGCACATGTTCAACTGATAAAAAACCAGTTTTCCCATCTCAAGAGGTTAAATAAAAAAATATGACTATAGTAGTGCCTATTAAGTGCCAAATATACAGTGGGGAGAACAAGTATTTGATACACTGCCGATTTTGCAGGTTTTCCTACTTACAAAGCATGTAGAGGTCTGTAATTTTTATCATAGGTACACTTCAACTGTGAGAGACGGAATCTAAAACAAAAATCCAGAAAATCACATTGTATGATTTTTAAGTAATTCATTTGCATTTTATTGCATGACATAAGTATTTGATCACCTACCAACCAGTAAGAATTCCGGCTCTCACAGACCTGTTAGTTTTTCTTTAAGAAGCCCTCCTGTTCTCCACTCATTACCTGTATTAACTGCACCTGTTTGAACTCATTACCTGTATAAAAGACACCTGTCCACTGTGACACTCTGGCTCTATGGACTTTGAGAATTGAGCCAGGGTTGTTCATTTTCATGTGTTTGGGTGTATTTCATTTGGTGGTGTTGGGGATGGGTGAGTTTCATTTTGTTTGTGTCTATGGTGATTGGTCTGTGACTCCCAATCGGAGGTAACGAGTGTCAGCTGTCGGCTCGTTATCTCTGATTGGGAGCCATATATATTCTGTGTGTTTTCTCCTTTGTTTTGTGGGTTATTGTTTCTGTGTTGCTGTTAGTGTGTTTCAGTATTTTGAACTTCACGTATCGTCATTTGTTGTTTTCTTCGTGGTTGCTTTATTTTAATAAAGTCATCATGTTCACTCGCAACGCTGCGCATTGGTCCAATCCTTCAGACGATCGTGACAGAATAACCCACCACAAAAGGACCAAGCAGCGTAACAAGCGGCAACAGGACCTACCTACACAGGAGTTATGGACGCCTCCTAAGGTCGGGACATGGGAAGAGTTATTGGACGGAAAGGATCCTTGGGCACAACCGGGAGAATATCGCCTCCCTCGTGAAGAGCTGGAGGCAGCCAAAGCCGAGAGGAGGTGGTACGAGGAGGCAGCGCGAAGGCGAGGCTGGAAGCCCGTGGAAGAGAGGCAACCCCAAGAAATTTTTGGGGGGGGGCACATGGCTTGGGCAGCTGGGCAGCAGGAGGCTGCCACAGGGAGAAAAGGAGAGAAGGCTAACGGAGTACGGGAGCCATTGGCGAGTGGAAGGAGGGAAGTTGTTGTGGCACGGCATGAGAGACTGAAGTGTGTTACCAGTCCGGTCCGGCCCGTTCCTGATCCGCAGTTAAGGCCATTGGTGTGTGTTCCCGGTATGGACCGGCCTGTTCCTACTCCACGCACCAGGTCCACGATGTGCGTCGCCAGCCGGCCAGAGTCTGCCGTCTGCCCTAGGGCGTCTGAACTGCCCGTCTGCCAAGCGCTGCATAAGCCGCCCGTCTGTACTGAGCCTGCAAAGCCGTCCGTCTGCCAGGAGCCTTCAGAGCCTTCCGCCAGACAGGAGCCGCTAGAGCCTTCCGCCAGACAGAATCATACACCTGCTATGGAATCAGCAGGAGCCGACGCAGCCCATACTAGACTGGAAGCTCGGGTTCGGGACCAGAAAGAGCAGCTCCTGCGGATGGGAGCCGCCCTGCTGGAGGTGATGACTGCAATCCGAGGCTGGGGTCCGCCTCCACCGCCAGCCTCCCAGCCAGCACCATCAGCCAGCCATGGGCAGCCAGATCCGTCAGCCAGCCATGAGCAGCCAGATCCGTCAGCCAGCCATGGGCAGCCAGATCCGTCAGCCAGCCATGAGCAGCCAGATCCGTCAGCCAGCCATGAGCAGCCAGACCCGTCAGCCAGCCATGAGCAGCCAGACCCGTCAGCCAGCCATGAGCAGCCAGACCCGTCAGCCAGCCATGAGCAGCCAGATCCGTCAGCCAGCCATGAGCAGCCAGATCCGTCAGCCAGCCATGAGCAGCCAGATCCGTCAGCCAGCCATGAGCAGCCAGATCCGTCAGCCAGCCATGAGCAGCCAGATCCGTCAGCCAGCCATGAGCAGCCAGATCCGTCAGCCAGCCATGAGCAGCCAGATCCGTCAGCCAGCCATGAGCAGCCAGATCCGTCAGCCAGCCATGAGCAGCCAGATCCGTCAGCCAGCCATGAGCAGCCAGATCCGTCAGCCAGCCATGAGCAGCCAGATCCGTCAGCCAGCCATGAGCAGCCAGATCCGTCAGCCAGCCATGAGCAGCCAGATCCGTCAGCCAGCCATGAGCAGCCAGATCCGTCAGCCAGCCAGGATCCGCCAGAGCCGTCCAGCCAGGATCCGCCAGAGCCGTCCAGCCAGGATCCGCCAGAGCCGTCCAGCCAGGATCCGCCAGAGCCGTCCAGCCAGGATCCGCCAGAGCCGTCTAGCCAGGATCCGCCAGAGCCGTCCAGCCAGGATCCGCCAGAGCCGTCCAGCCAGGGTCCGCCAGAGCCGTCCAGCCTGGATCCGCCAGAGCCGTCCCGCCGGGATCCGCCAGAGCCGTCCAGCCAGGATCCGCCAGAGCCGTCTAGCCAGGATCCGCCAGAGCCGTCCAGCCAGGATCCGCCAGAGCCGTCCAGCCAGGATCCGCCAGAGCCGTCCCGCCAGGATCCGCCAGAGCCGTCCAGCCTGGATCCGCCAGAGCCGTCCCGCCAGGATCCGCCAGAGCCGTCCAGCCAGGATCCGCCAGAGCCGTCCAGCCAGGATCCGCCAGAGCCGTCCAGCCAGGATCCGCCAGAGCCGTCCAGCCAGGATCCGCCAGAGCCGTCCAGCCTGGATCCGCCAGAGCCGTCCCGCCAGGATCCGCCAGAGCCGTCCCGCCAGGATCCGCCAGAGCCGTCCCGCCAGAGCCGTCCCGCCAGGATCCGCCAGAGCCAGCCAGCCAGGATCCGCCATCTAGTCAGGCGATGCCCCTTAGCCCGGTGCTGCCCCTTAGTCCGGTGCTGCCCTTTAGCCCGGTGCTGCCCCTTAGTCCGGTGCTGCCCCTGAGTCCGGTGCCGCCCCTTAGCCCGGTGCTGCCCCTTAGTCCTGTACTGCCCTTTAGTCCGGTACTGCCCCGTAGTCCGGTGCAGCCCCTTAGTCCGGTGCTGTCCCTTAGCCCGGTGCTGCCCCTTATCCCGGTGCTGCCCCTTATCCCGGTGCTGCCCCTTAGGCCGATGCTGCCCCTTAGTCCGGTGTTGCCCCTTAGTCCAGGTGGGGTTAGTTGGAGGGTGGTCATTGGGAGGAGGCTACCGAAGCAGGTTGTGACTGTGGTGGGGTGGGGATCACGACCGGGGCCAGAGCCGCCACCATGGACAGACGCCCACCCAGACCCTCCCCTAGTCCTGATGTTGGTGCGCCCGGAGTTCGCACCTTTAGGGGGGGGTACTGTGACACTCTGGCTCTATGGACTTTGAGAATTGAGCCAGGGTTGTTCATTTTCATGTGTTTGGGTGTATTTCATTTGGTGGTGTTGGGGATGGGTGAGTTTCATTTGTTTGTGTCTATGGTGATTGGTCTGTGACTCCCAATCGGAGGTAACGAGTGTCAGCTGTCGGCTCGTTATCTCTGATTGGGAGCCATATATATTCTGTGTGTTTTCTCCTTTGTTTTGTGGGTTATTGTTTCTGTGTTGCTGTTAGTGTGTTTCAGTATTTTGAACTTCACGTATCGTCATTTGTTGTTTTCTTCGTGGTTGCTTTATTTTAATAAAGTCATCATGTTCACTCGCAACGCTGCGCATTGGTCCAATCCTTCAGACGATCGTGACATCCACACACTCAATCAAACAGACTCCAACCTCTCCACAATGGCCAAGACCAGAGAGCTGTGTAAGGACATCAGGGATACAATTGTAGACCTGCACAAGGCTGGGATGGGCTACAGCACAATAGGCAAGCAGCTTGGTGAGAAGGCAACAACTGTTGGCGCAATTATTAGAAAATGGAAGAAGTTCAAGATGACGGTCAATCACCCTCGGTCTGGGGCTCCATGCAAGATCTCACCTCGTGGGGCATCAATGATCATGAGGAAGGTGAGGGATTAGCCCAGAACTACACGGCAGGACTTGGTCAATGACCTGAAGAGAGCTGGGACCACAGTCTCAAAGAAAACCATTAGTAACACACAATGCCGTCATGGATTAAAATCCTGCAGCGCACGCAAGGTCCCCCTGCTCAAGCCAGCGCATGTCCAGGCCCATCTGAAGTTTGCCAATGACCATCTGGATGATCCAGAGGAGGAATGGGAGAAGGTCATGTGGTCTGATGAGACAAAAATAGAGCATTTTGGTCTAAACTCCACTCGCCGTGTTTGGAGGAAGAAGAAGGATGAGTACAACCCCAAGAACACCATCCCAACCGTGAAGCATGGAGGTAGAAACATCCTTCTTTGGGGATGCTTTTCTGCAAAGGGGACAGGACAACTGCACCGTATTGAGGGGAGGATGGATGGGGCCATGTATCGCGAGATCTTGGCCAACAACCTCCTTCCCTCAGTAAGAGCATTGAAGATGGGTCGTGGCTGAGTCTTCCAGCATGACAACGACCCGAAACACACAGCCAGGGCAACTAAGGAGTGGCTCCGTAAGAAGCATCTCAAGGTCCTGGAGTGGCCTAGCCAGTCTCCAGACCTGAACCCAATAGAACATCTTTGGAGGGAGCTGAAAGTCCATATTGCCCAGCGACAGCCCCGAAACCTGAAGGATCTGGAGAACGTCTGAATGGAGGAGTGGGCCAAAATCCCTGCTGCAGTGTGTGCAAACCTGGTCAAGACCTACAGGAAACGTATGATCTCTGTAATTGCAAACAAAGGTTTCTGTACCAAATATTAAGTTCTGCTTTTCTGATGTATCAAATACTTTTGTCATGCAATAAAATGCAAATTAATTACTTAAAAATCATACAATGTGATTTTCTGGATTTTTGTTTTAGATTCCGTCTCTCACAGTTGAAGTGTACCTATGATAAAAATTACAGACCTCTACATGCTTTGTATGTAGGAAAACCTGCAAAATCGGCAGTGTATCAAATACTTGTTCTCCCCACTGTAGTAACAGGGTTGACGATTTAATCTTAATTCAGCCATAAATCCCCTTTTGATTGGGGGAATGGAAGCTTGTTGTGTGCAACAGGGAGTAACAATTGAATGCAAGCTTCACAGAAAAAAATGAAATTGTTAGAATATTTCTAGCCTGTCTATCTATGGGTAACAGGGTTGACATGTTATGCTCAACCAGCTCAGTTTTCCACCACAAAACACCAGAAAATGGGCCAAAAGAGTAGAACCAGCTCACCTGCTTTTACACTATGGTTTGATTATTAGATGTTCAATGTTTCTTTAGAAAAATATTGAAAAAGGAATAGTTTCACCATATTAAAAAGAGAGTTCAGTTCACTTAACAGGATTGACCTTAAAATGAGGGACAGATGTAAATAAATCACTAATTACACTAAATAAATAATAATCTTCAAAAATGACTTTGTCAAAGCAACAAAAATAACTAGGGCTTTACAATGATGATGAAAACTTGGAGAAATGTGTGGGTTATATTAAAGGACACTTCATTTAATATAATAGACTTTTAAAATGCAATATTGGTGCACAATTTCTACTTGAAATATCAAGGCACTATTGTCGTGGAACGACCCAGCTTTCCGGATCCAGACTCCTGCACCTTGGGTTAAAAGGAGGGCCAGGCAGAGCTGAGCTCCAGCACCTTAGAAAAGTAGGATAAAAGTATGACGAACCAAGATTAGGGTTAGGGTTGAACATAAGGCTAGGGCTAAGGTTGGGGTTATTGCTAGGGTTAGGGTTGAACATAAGGCTAGGGCTAAGGTTGGGGTTATTGCTAGGGTTAGGGTTGAACATAAGGCTAGGGCTAAGGTTGGGGTTATTGCTAGGGTTCGGGTTGAGCATAAGGCTAGGGCTAAGGTTGGGGTTATTGCTAGGGTTAGGGTTGAACATAAGGCTAGGGCTAAGGTTGGGGTTATTGCTAGGGTTCGGGTTGAACATAAGGCTAGGGCTAAGGTTGGGGTTATTGCTAGGGTTAGGGTTGAACATAAGGCTAGGGCTAAGGTTGGGGTTATTGCTAGGGTTCGGGTTGAACATAAGGCTAGGGCTAAGGTTGGGGTTATTGCTAGGGTTAGGGTTGAACATAAGGCTAGGGCTAAGGTTGGGGTTATTGCTAGGGTTCGGGTTGAACATAAGGCTAGGGCTAAGGTTGGGGTTATTGCTAGGGTTAGGGTTGAACATAAGGCTAGGGCTAAGGTTGGGGTTATTGCTAGGGTTAGGGTTGAACATAAGGCTAGGGCTAAGGTTGGGGTTATTGCTAGGGTTAGGGTTGAACATAAGGCTAGGGCTAAGGTTGGGGTTATTGCTAGGGTTAGGGTTGAACATAAGGCTAGGGCTAAGGTTGGGGTTATTGCTAGGGTTAGGGTTGAACATAAGGCTAGGGCTAAGGTTGGGGTTATTGCTAGGGTTAGGGTTGAGCCAGGGTGTAGACCACAGGAGGTTGGTGGAATTAATGGAATGGTATCAAATACATCAAACACATGGTTTCCATTCCATTTGAACCGTTCTGTTATTATGAGCTGTTCTCCCCTCATCAGCCTCCTGTGGTGTGGACATGAAACTATGGTTAGGGTTATGGCTGGGGTCAGGGTTGAACCAAGGTATGGAAATGGGACAAGAGGAAAGTGTGTAGAGACATGGCAGATGAACGTGGGCATGGCTCAACTGTAATCCTAATCCTGTTTTTCTCTGTCCCTGAAGAGAGCGATACAGTATTTCCATCCTGTCTTGTTACTTGGAATTCCATTGCTTTTCATAGGGAAACTTCAACATCAAATGCAGTATTCCTGTCCTGATATTGTGAAATATTCCAATTTCTAATAGTACAAGTGTAAAAAGGGTAGCCTAGAATGCTTCATTTAATTTGGCATACATTTTTTCCATTCTTTGTGTGGATTCTCTGAGAGCAATACATGTAAATACATTAAAACTGTAATAGTTTCCCTAAACACCTACAACACACTCTCAGTTTAAAGTAAACCTCCCCTAAATAAGATAATTCCATTATTGGTCATTGTCTTTTCCAAAGTAAACTTTGCAATAATTGTCCTGAAAAAAATAGTAGTCAAAGAGAGTCTGCCAGATACGGAAGAGGAAGCGAAACATCCCCCTCCCAAAATGTTTATGCTTCATATACAGTCAATGAACTAAGCAGAACAGAACCAACTGCTTAATGCATTGGTGCCTAAGGGAGAGCCACCCCCTTAAGCAGACCAGTACCGTGACCAATTTTTTTCAACGGTAAACGATTTGAGTGGGACACGTTCATTAATCCACCGTATTTGAGTTCGCATCCTGCAGGATGAGATTACGAAAACATAGGTCTCGCGATATTATGACACGTACTCTTTATTAACACCAGCGAATGAAATCACGCGAGGTTTCTATTGATTTGACTGAATGCCACGTCTGAGAACGAATAGACACTTTTGAGACTCTGTTGGGAATAATTTGTCTGATAAACTATTTTCACCTGACCCGCAACTTTGCAGACTGTCTATCCGTGCATAATTACAGCAGACAGGTGGGTGTAGGGCAATTCGTTTATACTGCAACATTGTTGTCATCACCGCTAACAAGTCCAATTACCTATCTAGGTACCCATTGTTTGCTATTGTACTTTGCTAGGTAGCTAGTTAGATAAGTATCCCGCCAAATGACGTTGCATGCAAATCTAAACTGCGACACCTGCATTCCTTTAATCACATTCATAGCTAGGCTATTAACCCCATTTGGGACCCTTTCTCTCTTCCTCAGTGTTTGACTCCTTATATCCCCCTGGAAAAGTGTACGCCTATTTCCTTAGCAGAGGGCCATCATGGGAATGCTGTTAGGTATAGCAGATGGGATGTCAATGGAATGTTGATAAAGTGAATTTTTGTCTAGCTAGTTAGTGAGCCTAATATTTGTTACATAATAACTAGCTAGCTAGCTAAAGCTATCCACTGTAACTACCCACAATATAAAGAAAATAAGCAGTTGATATATGAAGCTAGTATTGCTGTTCTATAGCAGCCTGTTGTAACCATAGATTTTCCCTTTGTGTGTCTGTCACAGGTGAGATGATGGCCCATGGACGTCTGCTAGCGTTAACACTGTTCACGGGAGCAGTGCTGTTGCTAGCCGCCCAGCTAACTGTTGCTCACAGTCACTCTCATGACCACGGGCATGCACACTCGCACGGGGGCGGCGGTTGCCATGGTCATTCCCATGGCGGTCAGAAACTGCACCAGGGGGCGAGCAAGTGGAGTGCTGAGGCCAACCTGCCCCCAGCAGAGGAGTCGCACCACGGTCACGCACATGACCATGGTCATGAACATGAGCACGACCATGGTCATGCTCATGAGCACAAGGAGGAGAGTGGACACGGGCACACCCACGGAGGGGAGCGGGTGAAGAGGGAGGCAGAGGGAGAGAAGAGGGACACAGTGGAGCTCTGGATGCAGGTATGGTCAGTGGAGACCTTGGAGCCATAAATGAATGGACATGAATGTGTTATTGTGGCTATTTGATACATTATTTTTGGCCAGAACCTGTGCTACATTTAGATGAACATTAGTGGTCATTGCCTACCTTCAATCAAATCATATGCAAAATGTCATATCTTTATCAGTCGGTATCCCTCCTGTTCATTACAACAACCTCCTGACATTCCTGTTAAGTCCCTGTGAAAACATAGGCTACCTATCTCTCCAGATTCAACGGATCACTACTGTAGGTACACAAGCAAACAAAATGGCTGCTTTCACTTTTCAACAAACATTTCCCTTTTGCCAGTGAGTCTGTTGCTAAGTTTGGTGTATAATTCTATTGACTAGTTTGGCTTTGACAACTGGACCAGACAACCTCACAGCAGTGTACTGCCAATAACTTTGTCGGTTTTGACTGCAGTGTAAATGTGTCTCTGTTTTAAGGTTTACATTTTTATTTGCTATGTTCAACAGGATTAGGTTTGTTAGACACCGTTTTACCATTATTTAAATGTTCTGGTCAGCACGTGTCAGGAGGTCAACTGTTTAGGTACTGTCAATTGAATTGGAATGTATTTATTTGGCATTCAATTATTGAAAGGCTTGGAATCCAAGTACTTTGTAGACAGGGAATAGCCTTTCCTTATTTGATGAAGTCGATTAGATTGGTTTGATACCCTTGGAACTCAACACAGCCATCCTTATCAAGTGTGAGATTATCTTACCACACACAAGCACGCACGCTCACACACTGTTAAAGTGCCCCCTTATGACCTCTATGTCTATGTTTCTTTCTCCTGTTCTTACCATTAGGCCATCGGTGCCACTCTGCTGATCAGTGCTGCTCCCTTCCTCATCCTCTTCCTGATCCCGGTCCAGTCCAATACAGACCAGCACCAGAACCTCCTGAAGGTGCTCCTGAGCTTCGCCTCTGGTGGCCTGCTGGGAGACGCCTTCCTGCACCTCATCCCTCACGCCCTGGGTTAGTGATAGTATCGCACAAGTATTGTTGTTATGGTAGATTTCTTCATTAAGTGAAAGTAATTGATTGCCTATCTAGTCTATTGAATGTTTTTGGCATTGATAGAATTAATATTTTTAGGTATGATTCTTGGATTTCATCTTTACACAGAATAATCAGTGAAGAAAATGTAACGTCTAAAATGAGCAAAAAAATACTGATTTTATTGGTTTGTAGTTAAAAGGATGTAGTCATGCCTGTCTGATATTCATTGTCTGTTTCTTTCTGTCTGTGTCTGAATGTCTGTCTGTCTTTTTCTTTCTCTCTTTCTTTCTTGTTTTCACAGAGCCTCACTCTCACCATGGAGACGAGGGACACGGCCACTCGCATGACAGTGAAGAATCACAGGATCATGGCCACTCACATGGTATAGCTCTATCATGATATCTACATTTACTATCACCATCATACTATCCAGCGTATCCATTAGATACCAGTATTTTGCATGCTTTGAGAAATCTAACATTCAAATCAAAATGACAATGACTCAATCTCTTCTACTTTTTAATTATTTGTTTGAGTCTGGCCCCATTTTGGCAAACAGCATGACCCTGACGTGTTTCTTTTCTCACCTGTAGGTGCTGCCCATGGTCACATGATGTCAGTAGGGCTGTGGGTCCTCGTTGGAATTGTGGCCTTCCTGGTGGTGGAGAAATTTGTTCGCCTCCTGAAGGGAGGACATGGACACGGACACTCCCACTCTCAGGGTAGGTAATACATTTTGATTTGAGTTTGTAGCGCGGGGAAAAACAGAATGACAATTTGAATTGATGCATGTGCCCCTGCTATTTCAAGGCTATATCCATTCAATATGAGCTTTTTTGACCATAACTCAACATGCCTTGAAATTATCCCTCTGTATGCAATGCATTTTTTTGCCTATTGACCACTTCTGCAATGCATGTATGGAATAGGTTAGGTAGTTACATTTACATTTGAGTCATTTAGCAGATGCTCTTAACCCTAATTGCTCCTGTAAGTGCTTTGCATAAGGGGACATCGACAGATTTTTCACCAAGTCTGTTCAGGGATTCGAACCAGCAGCCTTTTTGTTACTGGCCCAACGCTCTTAACCAACGCTCCTAGTTTAGGTCTTAGGAGCATAATTACACTACCACACTCCACCCCCAGGGGCAGCAGCTGGTTGGTCAGGTGCGCTGCCAACTTTATCTATTTTTTATTTTATTTTACCTTTATTTAACTAGGCAAGTCAGTTAAGAACAAATTCTTATTTACAATGATGGCCTACACCAGCCAAACCCGGACGACGCTGGGCCAATTGTGCGCCGCCCTATGGGACTCCCAATCACGGCCGGTTGTGATACAGCCTGGACTCGAACCAGGGGGTCTGTAGTGATGCCTCAAGCACTGAGATGCAGTGCCTTAGACCGCTGCGCCACTCGGGAGCCAAGAAGTGAAGCCTTGATAAGAGGGATCTGCAATCAGTTAATTTTTTGTTATCTTTAGTTTTGGTTCAGCCCTTTTTGTACTTTTGTTTTTGTATATATTTATTTTGTCACAATGAACAAATGATAATCTGCATGGGCTGGCCGACTCAGGTCTCAGGACAGAGTTGGCCCTGAAACCAGATAAAGTGTGTCTCCTGGGCACATCCATACAACATGGTCCTCAACCTCTGTCCGCACATAAATTCACACATTAAATCAAGTTACAGACCATTTAACTAGGCCTAGGACCCCTAGACCTAGCGAATGCAGCCAAATCATTAGGCTAGCTAGTTGGTTTCGTAACCTGACCTCTGGGTCAATTTTGAAATCTGGCCATTGATGAGATTTTCCTCTAGCTGAGAGTTGCTGTATGGTTGGGTGATTTGATGCTACTCTTCTACTTTTGGAATGAGGCAGGGTCAGTACACCAAAGAGTTATGCACAACATTCTTATTTTGCATCCTATTTTCAGCTGCTCCTAAGGCAAAGGAGAGTGATGGAGAGAAAAAAAAGGAGGGTGAGAAAGATGAAAAAGGAAGCAAAGAGAAGAAGACTCCAAAAGAAGTGGAGGAGAAAACTACAGGTAAGAGAGTTGAATAATTGCCACTTAATTTCTTAGTGGGCAGATTGCCTTCACTGAAATGGCTGTTTTAAAATCTCAAAATCTATTTTGCTCCAGGAGAATATTTACTTTATGACAACATTTCAGTTACCAGCCTCCCATCAAGACAGTTTCTCTGTTGTTGCATGCAACTGTTGCAATGTTGTGATTATTGTCCACTCTCCCTTCTCAATATTAGGTGATTTCTGGTACATCAAAATAAATCGATCACAGCGTGTTTTTAGACTCATTCAGAAGTTTTTAACCTGATTTAACTACAATACCATTGGAAATGTACACTGCTCAAAAAGATAAAGGGAACACTTAAACAACACAATGTAACTCCAAGTCAATCACACTTCTGTGAAATCAAACTGTCCACTTAGGAAGCAACACTGATTGACAATACATTTCACATGCTGTTGTGCAAATGGAATAGACAACAGGTGGAAATTATAGGCAATTAGCAAGACACCCCCAATAAAGAAGTGGTTCTGCAGGTGGTGACCTTCTCAGTTCCTATGCTTCCTGGCTGATGTTTTGGTCACTTTTGAATGCTGGCGGTGCTTTCACTCTAGTGGTAGCATGAGACGGAGTCTACAACCCACACAAGTGGCTCAGGTAGTGCAGCTCATCCAGGATGGCACATCAATGCGAGCTGTGGCAAGAAGGTTTGCTGTGTCTGTCAACGTAGTGTCCAGAGCATGGAGGCGCTACCAGGAGACAGGCCAGTACATCAGGAGACGTGGAGGAGGCCGTAGGAGGGCAACAACCCAGCAGCAGGACCGCTACCTCCGCATTTGTGCAAGGAGGAGCAGGAGGAGCACTGCCAGAGCCCTGCAAAATGACCTCCAGCAGGCCACAAATGTGCATGTGTCTGCTCAAACGGTCAGAAACAGACTCCATGAGGGTGGTATGAGGGCCCGACGTCCACAGGTGGGGGTTGTGCTTACAGCCCAACACCGTGCAGGACGTTTGGCATTTGCCAGAGAACACAAGATTGGCAAATTTGCCACTGGCGCCCTGTGCTCTTCACAGATGAAAGCAGGTTCACACTGAGCACATGTGACAGAGTCTGGAGACGCCGTGGAGAACGTTCTGCTGCCTGCAACATCCTCCAGCATGACCGGTTTGGCGGTGGGTCAGTCATGGTGTGGGGTGGCATTTCTTTTGGGGGCCGCACAGCCCTCCATGTGCTCGCCAGAGGTAGCCTGACTGCCATTAGGTACCGAGATGAGATCCTCAGACCCCTTGTGAGACCATATGCTGGTGCGGTTGGCCCTGGGTTCCTCCTAATGCAAGACAATGCTAGACCTCATGTGGCTGGAGTGTGTCAGCAGTTCCTGCAAGAGGAAGGCATTGATACAATGCCTGGGCATGCTCCTGATGAGGTGGCGGATGGTATCCTGAGGGATCTCCTCCCAGACCTGGACTAAAGCATCCGCCAACTCCTGGACAGGTCTGGGGACCGCCCGTTCCCCAGACCTGAATCCAATTGAGCACATCTGGGACATCATGTCTCGCTCCATCCACCAACGGCACGTTGCACCACAGACTGTCCAGGAGTTGGCGGATGCTTTAGTCCAGGTCTGGGAGGAGATCCCTCAGGATACCATCCGCCACCTCATCAGGAGCATGCCCAGGCATTGTAGGGAGGTCATACAGGCACATGGAGGCCACACACACTACTGAGCCTCATTTTGACTTGTTTTAAGGACATTTCATCAAAGTTGGATCAGCCTGTAGTGTGGTTTTCCACTTTAATTTTGAGGGTGACTCCAAATCCAGACCTCCATGGGTTGATACATTTGATTTCCATTGATAATTTTTGTGTGATATTGTTGTCAGCACATTCAACTATGTAAAGAAAAAAGTATTTAATAAGATTATTTCATTCATTCAGATCTAGGATGTGTTGTTTAAGTGTTCCCTTTATTTTTTTGAGCAGTGTATGTAGAAAGGTCTATTTATATTCCTAAAACTTAAGTTGAAAATTATGCTGTCGCTGCTTCCTGTTGACAAGACGTTTTGATAAATAGCCCAATGTCAAAACACAGTTTTAATGTGTCCAAATCAATAACCAATATGCTTAAACAGTTCCTGATATATTGAAAACGTAAACATAACAATTTTTAATAAAACATACTAAAAAAATAACATGCATGTGCCAGAATAGTGATCAGATTACTTGTATTTTTTTAAACTGCACACATCTGAGAATATTTTTTACATCACTGGTTAGAAGAGAATTTGTTGTGTCATCTAAATTGTAGAATGTCGGATCGAGATTCTGGGAGGCTGCTGAAACGGGGCAGAAACAAATCAGTTGCTTTGTTTAACTAAAACGACCCGGCATTGGATATCAATAGTGCTGAGCGATTAACCGAAATGTCAATTATTATTTGTTTTATGTTGATTTTATTTCAACACCCTTTTTTTCCCCAATTTTCGATCTTGTCTTATAGCTGCAACTCCCCAACAGGCTTGGGGGAGGCAAAGGTGGAGTCATGCGTCCTCCGAAACATGACCCACCTAACTGCGCTCCTTAACACCCGCCAGCTTAACCCGGAAGCCAGCCGCACCAATGTGTCGGAGGAAACACTGTTCAACTGGCGACCGGGGTCAGCCTGCAGGCACCCGGCCCGCCACAAGGAGTTGCTAGAGCGCGATGAGCTAAGTAAAGCTCCACCGGCCAAACCCTCCCCTAACCCGGGCGACGCTGGGCCAATTGTGCGCCGTCCTATGGGACTCCCGGCCACGGCCGGTTGTGGCACAGCCCGGGATTGAACCCGTGTCTGTAGTAACGCCTCTAGCACTGCGATGCAGTGCCTTAGACCGCTGTGACACTTGGGAGGCCCCATATTTTTCGGTTTTTAATCAACTAATTGACCGACGCCCGTTCAGTTATTTGAATTCGATTTTAGTAGATATTTTTTTCTGTGAGCTCAATGCGCAGATTGCGCTTCAGGTTCTGTAGAAATAAATCAGATCATGCCCGAACTGTGCGATGTAGTAGGGAGTTGTAGTTTCCAACATGTTCTACATAATTATCATGTTTAGTGCGCTAAACTAACTACAATGACCATAATCCATTGCAAGGCTAAACTTGTTTATTTTACACCTGCTATGTAAGAGACGGACGAATGCGCTATCAAGAGCGGATACATAGAGAGCAGTTTCTTTGCAAGGTATCTCTACCTGAAAATGCATGATCTAAGTGATTGATAGTTGGTATTCAGCAGTCATAAAAGTATGCCTTATTTACTGTGAAGAACTAATAAAATAGTGATGTTTGTCAGACAGCATAGGCAGCAGCTCTATAGTGATGAGATGATGACTTGGAATGAAATAAGTCATTAAATAAAACTAGTAATATACACAACTGAAATATTTGATTAAAGTAATGTGAATAACTGATGGTTAAGACGTGATAATAATAATATAAAAGAATATGCCATTTAGCAGATGCTTTTATCCAAAGCGACTTACAGTCATGCGTGCATACATTTTTTTTTTGTGTATGGGTGGTCCCGGGGATCGAACCCACTACCTTGGCGTTACAAGCGCCGTGCTCTACCAGCTGAGCTAAAGAGAACCACGTAGCTCATACGTGGATAAGCAGTCATGGGCAGTCACTACCATCATGGGACTTTAATTAATTGTTTTATTCTGTGTTACAGCATTCAACCCACATATAGTGCATCTGTTTTTTATTTTTTATAATAGCAACAGTAAATCGTGATTTTTGTTTTTAGCGAACCGAAATCGAACAGACCTCTAAAAGCACAAATGACTCAGCACTAGATATCAACACTGACAAGGGTTGGCTGTTATTTAAGTGATAGTTTGGCTCTCAAATTGGTGTATTGGCGTAAGGCCATCAACTTTTATACAGAGAGCACCCCAAATTGTCTGTGCCATTTGAGCTTAAAAGTCCTGGGACGGCACGTATAACAACGTATAACAAAATCAACGGTACCAAACCAAATATATTAATATTTTTAAAGCAATCGATTTAATGCATTCGTGATGACTAAACTTTTATATGATAGTAAATGTAGCACACTCACACATTTTTACAACAATGAGATGCAGTACCAGTCAAAAGTTTGGACACACCTACTCATTCAAGGGCTTTTCTTTATTTGTACTACTTTTACATTGTAGAATAATAGTGAAGACATCACAACTATGAAATAACACATAAGGAACCATGTAGTAACCCAAAAAGTGTTAAACAAATCAAAATCTATTTTATATTTGAGATTCTTCAAATAGCCACCCTTTGCCTTGATGACAGCTTTGCACACTCTTGGCATTCTCTCAACCAGCTTCACATGGAATGCTTTTCCAACAGTCTTGAAGGAGTTCCCACATATGCTGAGCCCTTGATGGCTGCTTTTCCTTCACTCTGCTGTCCGACTCATCCCAAATCATCTCAATTGGGTTGAGGTCGGGGGATTGTGGAGGCCAGGTCATCTGATGCAGCACTCCATTACTCTTCTTCTTGGTAAAATAGCCCTTACACAGCCTGGAGGTGTGTTGGGTCATTGTCCTGTTGAAAAACAAATGATAGTCCCATTTAAGCCCAATCCAGATGGGATGGCGTATCGCTGCAGAATGCTGTGGTAGCCATGCTGGTTAAGTGTGCCTTGAATTCTAAATAAATCAGACAGTGTCACCAGCAAAGCACCCCCACACCATAACACGTCCTGCTCCATGCTTTACGGTGGGAACTACACATGCGGAGATCATCCGTTCACCCACACTGCATCTCACAAAGACACGGCAGTTGGCACCAAAAATCTCAGATTTGGACTCCAGACCAAAGGACAACTTTCCACCGGTCTAATGTCCATTGCTTGTTTATCTTGGCCCAAGCAGGTCTCTTCTTCTTATTGGTGTCCTTTTAGTAGTGGTTTCTTTGCAGCAATTCGACCATGAAGGCCTGATCCACACAGTCCCCTCTGAACAGTTGATGTTGAGATGTGTCTGTGACTTGAACTATGAAACATTTATTTGGGCTGCAATTTCTGAGGCTGGTAACTCTAATGAACTTATCCTCTGCAGCAGAGGTAACTCTGGGTCTTCCATTCCTGTGTTGGCCCTCATGAGAGCCAGTTTCATCATAGTGCTTGATGGTTTTTGCAACTGCACTTGAAGAAACTTTCAAAGTTCTTGAAATTTTCCGGATTGACTGACCTTCATGTCTTAAAGTAATGATGGACTGTCGTTTCTCCTTGCTTATTTGAGCTGTTCTTGCCATAATATGGACTTGGTCTTTTACCAAATAGGGCTATCTTCTGTATACCCCCCCTACCTTGTCACAACACAACTGATTGGCTCAAACACATTAAAAAGGAAAGAAATTCCACAAATTAACTTAAGAAGGCACACCTGTTAATTGATATGCATTCCAGGTGAATATAAAATATATTTTGATTTGTTTATCACTTTTTTGGTTACTACATGATTCCATATGTGTTATTTCATAGTTTTGATGTCTTCACTATTATTCTACAATGTTAAAATAAAGAAAAACCCTTGAATGAGTAGGTGAGTCCAAACCTTTGACTGGTAGTGTATATTTCTTTGTACTTTACCATGGAGAGAGTTAACAAATGCTCCTAAGTACAATTTAACCAGGCGCTCTAGACTAGAGTCCATTGGGTCTGTGCAGCAGGCTGAATGTTTGACGTCCCTATCAATATAGATATCAAGGTATCGGGCTACCTGAACCTGGCTGCTGACTTCACACACAATTTCACTGACGGGCTGGCCATCGGGGCATCATTCCTGGTGGGCCCAGCAGTAGGCACAGTCACCACTCTCACCATCCTGCTGCACGAGGTGCCCCACGAGATTGGCGATTTTGCCATTCTGGTCCAGTCTGGCTGCACCAAGAAGAAGGTAATGCACAAGCTTCAGCTTTTCATAATGATTCATGTTACACATACTGATGTCACACAGGAAACTGAAATGTTCTTGACTGTACTGAAACATGCTTGGTACAAGTTGTCTGTCATGACTACAACACAAAGCCTATTGACATTGTGGCAGCAGTAGGATTAGTGTGTATTTTCTGCTCAAACAGCCTGTCTGAGAAAGTCTCTGTAGGTATAGAGATGTCCATTGACAACTTCCTCTTTCCCATCAGGCCATGTGTCTACAGCTGCTGACAGCCTTGGGGGCTCTTGCCGGCACAGCCTGCTCCCTATTGGCTGAAGGGGTGGGCGCGGCCGCCACAGCCTGGATCCTGCCATTCACCGCGGGTGGCTTTGTGTACATCGCCACGGTGACGGTCCTGCCTGAGCTGCTGGTTGGGCGCTCCAGTCTGGGCCAATCAGTGATGGAGATTCTGGCGATGCTGGTTGGAATTTACATGATGGTGCTAATCGCCGAGTACGAGTGAGACAGCGAGTCATCAATAAGAAAGGGAGGGATTGGGAGAGGGAGGGATTTAGAGAGGGAGAGGGGAGGAGCAGAGACTGAACGAGAGAGATGGATTTATACGATTGGAGGGAAAGATACCGATGGAGTTTAAAGGAGAGAGCGAGAGAGAAGAGAAGTGACAGACAGAGCTTTCACAGGACTGGACTATATGTTCCAAAGGGGACTTGAATGGGGAGTAGCATTTCAACACCTAACCAACTGGAGGATGTCTAAATCAGATAGGTCATCAAACTGAGACTTAGGCAAGCAAGGCAGATGACTTGGGAGTTGTAGTTCATCGTCCATTATAATTGCAGAGTTTATTCCCTTTTTGGTCACAAAAAGGCAAACCAAAACAATGTACATTTAAGTTGCCGTGAACTATTGAATCTGTCCATTAGTTAAAACTAAAATCAAGAATTGCAATCACACCAATATTTGTAATGCTTACTTTTGCCTTTAATTGTACTTGCAGAGATCACAGATTGAACACAAAAGAACTAGACAGTTAACTGGTTAGGACAT
Source organism: Coregonus lavaretus (assembly GCF_964263955.1). NCBI lineage: Eukaryota > Metazoa > Chordata > Actinopteri > Salmoniformes > Salmonidae > Coregonus > Coregonus lavaretus. The sequence goes on from NC_139990.1 coordinate 25,446,856, forward strand.
TTTCCTGGATTTAAATGAAGGGTATATTTGGATCAGAGTATATTAGTCTACAACTAGAACATTCCAATAAAATGAAAAGGGCATAATATTGTAACCTATAGTCCATAAACCAGGTCCCCAAATAGCAGCCATCTTGGATACTTGACATTTATGAGGCCAAGACTATTCTGAAATGTCATCATCTTCCGGAATGGGACTTATTGGGAAACATGAATAAGCTGCTTTAGATGTCTACAGTACACAGCAGTTACTGACCTAGCCACTTGTTTTAAACTGTTTTCATAACTGTTGGAGGCTTTCAATTTGTATGTAAATCATGAGTTGTACCAGTATGTGACAATACATATTAATTGAAATATTAATCAAAGGTAAGTGGTGTAAGCTGTGCTTAGAGGACCATTGGAGTATGATTTGCTTTAAAGTAGTGAATTAATTGCTTTAAATGTGCCCCCCCGCCCCCCCACCCACATGAATTACCTTCATAATGTGGAAATACAGTAAATGAATGTATTTAGGGCGGGCTAGCCATGTGGAAACTAAACCGATTATCCAGAGTGACAGGAATCGGGGAAATAGACACGGTCCATCAAAACAAAAATGTATTCCACCCTAATTCATTGTAATGTGTCAGTCATGTTTGACCTACCTTTGAACAAGTGAATGATGAACCCTCTTCCACTTTTATTTAGTCTTTATAAGCCGCTGCGGCAGGTTTTGTTGAATTGTAACATTTATTTTTATTCACGCGTACTATTCTTTTTTTTATTCACACACATTCCTTTGCTTACAGTACTCAAACCGGCACCGAATGTGTCTGCTCTCCCTCCTCTCTTGAATAATACAGTAGGCCTTATGTGCCATTAAGACAATCAACGCTGTAACTGTTATGTGGTTAGAAAGAGCTCCCTCACCCTACACCATTCTGTATGTACACGACTGCATCTCTGGCCTGATTCCAAACCGACCCCATGCTGCTATCTCCATTACCTTGCTGACTTTTTTGTTGTGTATTTGAAACTGTTTGTATTGTCTATATTGTATAGTAAGCTGCTTTACCTAGGCATCTGATAAGTAGGTTGTTTCCTTCCAATGTATTCCTTACATCGACAGTCTTATCAGATGCTTCAAGTTGTCAACATTGGCCTATAGTTGGGTGCACTGGCTTGATTTGGAATCAGACCTTTTAATCAGAGGGACCAAGTAAAGGACTAATGTTAAAGTGGTGGGTGGGAGATTTAGTAAGAGAGGGGGTGAAGAGTGTGGTGGAATTTTAGTTACTTTGTGTTTTCTTGACGTTTCATTAAACAATTCAGATTCTCTCACAATGTTTCAAATGATATTTTACTGGGTCCCTGTTTCTCATTAGATAATGCAAGAGAACATGAAAAATACAAGCAATACAATACTTGATTAGCCTGTAATCCAACCTAGGCTAGATATTGGGGGGAAAACGAACAACTGATCACAAACAATATAAGACACAGGCTAAGTGTGGCCATATTCTTATAATATACACAGTGTACAAAACATTAGGAACACCTTCCTAATATTGAGTTGCACCCCCTTTTGTCCTCAGAACCGCCTCAATTATTTGGGGCATAGACTCTACAAGGTGTCGGAAAGCATTCCACTGGGATGCTGGCCCATGTTGACTCCAATGCTTCCCACAGTTGTGTCAAGTTGGCGGGATGTCCTTTGGGTGGTGGACCATTCTTGATACACATGGGGAAACTGTTGAGTGTGAAAAACCCATCAGCGTCGCAGTTCTTGACCACTCAAGCCAGTGCGCCTGGCACCTACTACTATACCCTGTTCAAAGGAACTTCAAACTTTTGTCTTGCCCATTTACCCTCTGAATGGCACACATACACAATCCATGTCTCAATTGTCTCACGGCTTAAAAATCCTTCAATAACCTGTCTCCTCCCTTCATCTACACGGATTGAAGTGGATTTAACAAGTTACATCAATAAGGGAGCATAGCTTTCACCTGGAATCAACTGGTCAGTCAATGTCATGGAAAGTGCAGGTGTTCCTAATATTTTGTACACTCCGTGTATGTCACTGCTTTGCTATAAATTGCATAGTAAAACGTATTACACTTTTCCATTACCACAAAAATACTTTTAAAGAATTAAAGCAAGCCCCACATCTGTCCTTGTAAAGTTACCCTCTAGTTTGATCTTGTTCTTGATACAATGTCTTGTTTTTAGGTGTTTTGACTGATGTCACATCTATGCTAATATGGTTCAAATTCGCTTGCTAGCTAATCAACAACTATAACGATGTGTTTGAGAGACAAATGCTCATTGTGCAAATGTATGTTTTCAATAAACATTGGAGACTAAATAAAGTTACATGTTGTCAACAATCAGGTGCACCTTGTCTGTTTTGCCCAATTTGCACACACGTCGGTTTTGTTGCTAACCAGCTAACCAGTCTATTGGAGAAGCAGTTTCTGCCCAAAACCATATACACTGAACAAAAATATTAATCAACATGTAAAGTGTTGGTCCCATGTTTCATGAGCTGAAATAAAAGATCCCAGAAATGTTCCATACTCACAAAAAGCTTATTTCTCTAAAATGTTGTGCATAAATTTGTTTACATCCCTGTTAGTGAGCATTTCTCCTTTGCCAAGAATATCCATCCACCTGACAGGTGAGGCATATCAAGAAGCTGTTTAAACAGCATGATCATTACACAGGTGCATCTTGTGCTGGGGACAATATGCTGATGAAACTGGGTTCGCACAACTGAAGAATTTCTGCACAAACTGTCAGAAACCATCTCAGGGAAGCTCATCTGCATGCTCGTCTTCCTCACCAGGGTCTTGACCTGACTGCAGTTTGACGTCGTAACCGACTTCAGTGGGCAAATGCTCACCTTCGATGGCCACTGGCACGCAGGAGAAATGTGCTCTTCCCGGTTTCAACTGTACCGGGCAGATGACAGACGGCGTGTATGGCTTCGTGTGGGCGAGCGGTTTGCTGATGTCAATGTTGTGAACAGAGTGCCCCATAGTGGCGGTGGGGTTATGGTACGGGCAGGCATAAGCTACTGACAACGAACACAATTGCATTTTTTGATAGCAATTTGAATGCACAGAGATACCGTGACGAGATCCTGAGGCCCATTGTAGTGCCATTCATCTGCCGCCATCACCTCATGTTTCAGCATGATAATGCACAGCCCCATGTCGCAAAGATCTGTACACAATTCCTGGAAGCTGAAAATGTCCCAGTTCTTCCATGACCTGCATACTAACCAGACATGTCACCCATTGAGCATGTTTGGGATGCTCTGGATCAACGTGTACGACAGCGTGATCCAGTTCCCTCAACTTCGCACAGCCTTTGAAGAGGAGTGGGACAACGTTCCACAGGCCACAATCAACAGCCTGATAACTCTATGCGAAGTGTACGCTGCATGAGGCAAATGGTGGTCACACCAGATACTGACTGGTTTGATGATCCACAGCCCTACCTTTTTTTTTTAAGGCATCTTGTGACCAACATATGCATATCTGTATTCCCAGTCGTGAAATCCATAGATTAGGGACTAATTCATTTATTTCAAATGACTGATTTCCATATATGAACTGTAACATATTTAAAATTGTTGCATGTTGTTTTTATATTTTTGTTCAGTGTATTTAGAGTTAGGCCAACATTTAGAATTTTGAATACGGTTCTTATTCTAGACATTCAGTTACATAACATTGTTTAAATAATCCCCATGTAATGTTTATGGGGAACATGGCTGCATGTTGTAGTGTGCATCATAATGCTCATTATAGACATTCAGTTTTATAGTAATTTTTTTATATTCCACATGTAATGTTAATTAGGAGCTAACATGGCTGCCATAGAATGTTCAAGTGTCATGTAAATGCATCATAATGCAGAAACCTCTTCAAACTGTACTGTCTTTGGTACAGTAGCTACTCCGTCAACCACAGGCAGAAGTGCTGTACAGGGAAAGGGAGGGCTGACGGCGAGGCAAAGTGGGGAGAGAAGAGAGGAAGAACTCGGGGCCTGCCCACATCTTTTCATGCGAAGAAACCGCACTGTTAAAAACGTTAGTAGTTAGGTATAATTATTGTTGATGCATAGCATAGTTTGTTTTAGCATTATTGTTATATCTTACTGTTGGGGTAATATATAGCTAGTATGTTTAAATTGTTTCCAAACTGACCAACTATCACTTGTGAGTTTTCTCTGGTCGGTTGTTGCACTACGCCAGGTAGCTTGGTTGCAAACGGTGGCTAGCTGCACGAATGATACAAAACCTCCTTCTTCTAGCTGTGGCTGCACTGTCTATAGGCCACAATTTTGTTGACTCAGCGTTTGTCACAATCTAGGTAGCTAGTCATTTTAGATATTTCACGTTAGCGAGCTACGTGGTTTGTTATTAGCTTGCTTTGCCATTCGGGCTAGGCTAGCTAGCCAGCAAACGACATGCTTCTTCTTGGCCAAAATGCACACAAAAAACAAATGGGTGTTTATATGTTAGGAAAACATTGGCTGTCAAACGCACGGGCCTGATGCCAAATGTTGACGTTTGCGTCTGTCATTTCATGATATTTTTTGTTGAATTTTTTTCACCCCAGTCCGCGGTCTTGAGTTAGATAGCGGAGTGTGATTGAAGCACGTCTATCGGTGTCCCAGCACGTCTTTTCCACCACGGAGGCAGTAATGGGTGACAGCAGAGGTAAGAAAATGACACCACTGGTGTTTTCGAATGAAGTTCGCTAGCTATCAAGACACTTAAGCATTTTGTCTTTATGTTCCAGCTGCAGTGGTCAACTATAGTTGGTGCATTAGAGATGCTTGTTGACAATATTTGCATTGGCTCAAGGCATAACAAGTTACTAAGCTACCTAACTGAATAGCCTAGTTGGCTATAGCTACCAGGATGCTCTCACAAACTACACAAAAAACTATATCACCCCAGTTTTAGTCAGATTAATCAGTCTGTAATACACACTTATTGGTATATAACGTTACAGCTTGAAACGAATGACTGCAAAATCGTGTAAATGTTCCTTACAAGCCAGAATGTTGAATAAAATTATATTTTAAATTACTCTACCAATTAGTTTTCTGTGGTGTTGGTCCTTCAGGTCGAAATTTGACACAAAATATCCACAAGAAAGTATTGTTTACTCAACCTTTTAGAGCGCCCGGTACTGAAGTTGACATTTCTATCACCTGGCACATGCGCAAAACCATGTAAACACCAGTACATCACTGGAACCTTGCTCCCAGCTATCCAGGACATCTACTCAAAACGGTGCCTGAGGAAGGCCTGCAGCATCATCACATCCCAGCCACGAGCTGTTCACTCCCGACTGTCGGGAAGATGGTATCGGAGCATGAGGTCTGATATCAAAAGGCTCAGAGACAGTTAACATTTACAAGCAATCATCAGACTGCTGAACACTTGAACTGGACTGACCACATTTACATTTTAGTAATTTAGCAGACGCTCTTATCCAGAGCGACTTACAGTTAGTGAGTGACTACCTGCGCTGACGCTCCGCACCTTGGCACACATGCTCTCGCGCGCGCGCGCGCGCGCACACACACACATCACAACTGCTGCTACCAGACTCTTATTATGATTGTTAAATACTGTATTAACTTATGCTAAAATGTTTATTCTACTCTACTGAGCCATTTACTCTGTTCTTATTCTTATATTTTCTTATTTTTTATTGTTGAGAAGGAACCTGCAAGTAAGCATTTAGTTCGATGGTGTATACCATGTGTATCCCGTACATACGACTAACAAAACTTGAAACTTGACTTCAGTTAGTATGCCTGAATTGCATGTACTTCCGTCTTGTGCACGTGCCTTCGGTCATGAGCAAACGTGATGCACGCAACATTCTGGCTTGTAAGGAACATGTACATGATTTTGCAGTCATTAGTTTCAGGCTGTATATACCGATGAATTGCTTATTACAACCGGATTAATCAGACTACCCTGTTTATTCAACCTCCATTGGCTTCCTGTTCAATACAGGATCAAATATAAGATTCTTGCTGCTCACCTTTTTAAGGCCCTCAACGATGATGCACCTAAATACATATGCCAACTTCTAGAGAACTATTCCCCAGCACCCACACTATGATCATCAAACTCAAACAGCCTGGTCACACCAGTTACAAACCTGTGCAGCATGTGGCCCTACACAATTTCTGTGTTTAAAACACAACTAAAGACCTACCTATTCAAGCTAGCTTTTAATGTTTGATCGCTTAATCTGCTTAAAGTCTGTCTTTTGTATTAATAGGTAATGGTTTGATGTATTGTGATTTTTATTTCTACTTCTACTATTCATTGTTGCTGTTTTCTTTTCTACCTCACAGTGCCTTCAGAAAGTATCCCCCCCCACCCCCCTTTTGACTTTTTCCAAATTTTGTGTTACAGCCTGAATTTAAAATGGATTACATTTAGATTTGTTGTCACGGATCTACACACAATACCCTATAATGTCAGTGGAATTTTGTTTTTAGAAGTTTCCAAATTAAAAATAAATACGTCTGAAATGTCTTGAGTCAAGTATTCAACCCTTTTGTTTTGGCAAGCCTAAATAAGTTCAGGAGTAAAAATGTGCTTAACAAGTCACATACAGTGCATTCGGAAAGTATTCAGACCCCTTGACTTTTTCCACATTGTTACGTTACATCCTTATTCTAAAATTGATTGAATAGTTTTTTTCCCTCATCAATCGACACACAATACCCCATAATGACAAAGCAAAAACAGGTTTTTATACATTTATGCACATTTATTACAAATTTAAAACTGAAATATCACATTTACATAAGTATTCAGACCCTTTACTCAGTACTTTGTTGAAGCAACTTTGGCAGCGATCACAGCCTCGAGTCTTTTTGGGGATGACGCTACAAGCCTGGCACACCTGTATTTGGGAAGTTTCTCTCATTCTTCTCTGCAGATCCTCTCAACCTCTTTCAGGTTGGATGGGGAGCGTCGCTGCACAGCTATTTTCAGGTCTCTCCAGAGATGTTCGACCGGGTTCAAGTCCAGGCTCTGGCTTGGCCACTCAAGGACATTCAGAGACTTGTCCCAAAGCCAGTCCTGTGTTGTCTTGGCTGTGTGCTTAGGGTTGTTGTCCTGTTGGAAGGTGAACCTTAGCCCCAGTCTGAGTTTTTTAACCTGCTCCAGAGCGCTTTCATCAAGGATCTCTCTGTACTTTGCTCCGTTAATCTTTCCCTCGATCCTGACTAATCTCCCAGTTCCTGCCGCTGAAAAACATCCCCACAGCATGATGCTGCCACCACCATGCTGCACCGTAGGGATGGTGCCAGGTTTCCTCCAGACGTGACGCTTGACATTCAGGCCAAAGAGTTCAATCGTGGTTTCATCATATCAGAGAATCTTGTTTCTCATGGTCTGAGAGTCCTTTAGGTGCCTTTTGGCAAACTCCAAGCGGGCTTTGTGCCTTTTACTGAGGAGTGGCTTCCGTCTGGCCACTCTACCATAAATTCCTGATTGGTGGAGCGCTGCAGAGATGGTTGTCCTTCTGGAAGGTTCTCCCATCTCCACAGAGTAACTCTGGAGCTCTGTCAGAGTGACCACCGGGTTCTTGGTCACCTCCCTGACCAAGGCCCTTCTTCCCCGATTGCTCAGTTTGGCTGGGCGGCCAGCTCTAGGAAGAGTCTTGGTGGTTCCAAACTTCTTCCATTTAAGAATGATGGAGGTCACTGTGTTCTTGGGGACCTTCAATGCTGCAGATATTTTTTGGTACCCTTCCCCAGATCTTTGCCTCGACACAATCCTGTCTCAGAGCTCTACGGACAATTCCTTCGACCTCATGGCTTGGTTTTTGCTCTGACATGCACTGTCGACTGTGGGACATTATATAGACTGGTGTGTGCCTTTCCAAATCATGTCCAATCAATTGAATTTATCACAGGTGGACTCCATTCAAGTTGTAGAAACATCTCAAGGATGATCAATGGAAACAGGACGCACCTGAGCTCAATTTTGAGTCTCATAGCAAAGGGTCTGAATACTTATGTAAATAAGGTATTTCTGTTTTTTAATACATTTGCGAAATGTTCTAAAAACCTGTTTTCGCTTTGTCATTATGGGATATTGTGTGTAGATTCATGAGGATTTGTATTTATTTAATCCATTTTAGAACAAGGCTGTAATGTAACAAAATGTGGAAAAAGTCACAGGGTCTGAATACTTTCCGAATGCACTGTAAATTGCATGGACTCACTCTGTGTGAAATAATAGTGTTTAACATGATTTTTAAATGACTACCCCATTGCTGTACCCCACATAATTATCTGTAAGGTCCCTCAGTCGAGCAGTGAATTTCAAGCACAGATTCAACCACATTGTAGCTAGGGGAACTTTGCTTTATCTTGGCCAGGTCGCAGTTGTAAATGAGAACCTGTTCTCAACTGGCTTACCTGGTTAAATAAAGGTGAAATAAAAAAAAACAAAGACCGGGGAGGTTATCCAATGGTTCGCAAAGAATGGCAGCTATTGGTAGATGGGTAAAAAAACAAACAGACATTGAATATCCCTTTTGATCATGGTGCAGTTATTAATTACACTTTGGATGGTGTATCATTACACCCAGTCACTACAAAGATATAGGCTCCCTTCCTAACTCAGTTGCCAGAGAGGAAGGAAACCGCTCAGGGATTTCACCATGAGGCCAACAATGATTTTAAATCAGTTACAGAGTTTAATGGCTATGATAGGAGAATTGTGGGTTGATCAACAACATTGTAGTTACGCCACAATACTAACATAAATTATAGTGAAATGAAGGGAGCCTTTACAGAATGTTCCAAAACATGCCTCCTGTTTGCAACAAGGCACTAAAAATTGACCAAGAAATTAACTTTTTGTCCTGAATACAAAGTGTTATGTTTGGGGCAAACCCAACACAACCCATCACTGAGTACCACTCTTCATATTTTCAAGCATGGTGGTCGCTGCAACATGTTATGGGTATGCTCGTCATCGGCAAGGACTAGGGAGTTTTTTGGGATAAAAAGAAACGGAATAGAGCTAAGCACAGGCAAGTCTTACAGCAATTATCTGCTACACACTAGCTCAGCACCGGGTTCAAAATCTCTAGTTTCATGTCAAGTCAAACAGTAGTTAACGAGCCATATACTGCCATCTTCCACCTCTGCACTGTTTTGAGAGAAAAGTTGCGCTGTTCACTGCAGAGCTGCATCGATGCGCTGTCCCAGAGTAGCCAGCCGCGAAAGCAACTTTCCCGCCCTGGTTCTGAGCCGTCTGCATGGTCCTGAAGCCAGCTCTCTGATACCGCTACACTGAATTCGCCTTTTCAATCGGGATTAGAACAATTTTAGTGACCTATTTTAAATAGTTGATGTTGAGCAAGTGTATTGCAACTGCCATACTCTGCCATACCCAATTGACACCCCTGGGCCTAACCCTTGTAAAGTTAAGCACACAAAAAACAAAACAAACTTCATTGTAGCTAGGGGAACTATCATTCATTATTTTCTTAAACTTGAGTTGTATGTAGGGTATCATCACTCTCTGCCATATAATCCCTGTCATTTCTCACCAGATTCCCGCAGCCCAGACAGCTCCTCTGTGTCCTCCCCTCCCTCGGGCCAGCGCTCACCCCCCCTGACCCCCACAGCTGCCGCCATGACGTCTCTGCCGCCCATCACCTCGGCCGTCAACAGCCCCATCAGCAGCATGGGCTCGCCCTTCTCCGTCATCAGCTCCTCCCTGGGGTCGCCATGTCTGCCCGGGACACCCTCGGTGGGCTACGGCCCCATCAGCAGCCCCCAGGTGAGCCCTGAGTTCGACAGGTAGCTAACACTATTCTATTATACCACTCTTCTCCTGTCTCATCTTTCACCTCTCAGGGCCATTCAGAGATGGGCAGTTGGCGCCATGGTCAATAAATGCTGCTTTACAGTAGTGGCCTGTGTGAACCAAGTGTGACTTTATAGGCTGCAGTCAACATGCGTGTATCTGCCAGTATCATCAGCCTCTTTGGTGATTGGTTGAGAAGAGTATCACTTGTTGAGCTCACTTTTATTGTAAATAAACAATTGGCTGCTATTTTACAGCCCCTAAAATGTGCAATATACTGTGATATGTTATTGGTCAATAGTGAAAAATCAATAGTTAAATATCGGGATATCATTTTTGATGATATATCATATAGTTTTGGCAATATTATTTTTGCGCTAGTTGGCTGTACCTGCACCAAAACTCAAGTATTTTTCCTTCATAGCTTGTTCTCCATCCACTTTTATTTCCATGACTGATCAAAACTCGTATTATCATGGCTCTCTCTTGTCCCTCTGCAGCAGACATATGGTGAGCTGTATGTTTGGAACATCGAATCGCAATAAAATCACAGTATCGAATCTCAATACATATAGAATCGCAATAGATATCGTGTCGACAGCTAAGCATCGTGATAATGTCGTATCTTGAGGTCCCTGGCAATTCCCAACTCTACAGGTAAAGTGAAATTGTGTATAACTACCAAAGGCAAACGTGAAACTATACATATCTAGATATTGTAAATCCTTGATTCTTAAAATTCCAGGTAACAATTATATTTTTGTCTGCAAAATCAACCATGAAACAGCATTATTTGGGTACTTTTTAAACATGTTGCCCTGTTCTTAATTGTATGGTAGAAGTAGGCTGTTTGTCTCTCGGTCGTACACTTTGAATGCGTTCTGACTTTAAAAACCTCACAAAATATTAAATTAATTCAGTAATGATTAAATGATGACATTTTAGATCAAGGGTGCCAGTGGATGAATCATTGGTTGCCATCAAAACCACACATCAAAAGATCAAACTCTCTCTGTCCTCCTCCTGCATATGACTAGAAAATAGGGAACATATTCTGCAATATTTCCATGAAAGATATACATAAAATCCATACATTCACATGCACAAAGTACAGTTTTTAAATATACGTTTAATTTATCTGCATCTGCAAAAATTGTTGATTAAAAAAATAATATATATATATATTTTTTTAAATGATTTGTCCAAGGGGCTCGTAGTGACAGCATAGTAGTGAATATCCAAACAAATACCCAGACTGTCCATCTCTGAGTGTACCCACCCCTCTTTCTGCCCTCTACTTTATCCCTTTCTTTCTACTTCACAGATCAATATGTATACCAGGAGTGCAGAGGTAAGACCCCCCCCCATCACCACCTCTGCTTTTCTCTTTATTTTGATTTGTATTCCCTCCATCTCCTCTCACATCAGATGGTCCTTTTCAGTGTTATTTCTCCTCCTCTCCCTCCCTTGCTTTTTCTCTTTCTCCTCCCCCCATTTCACTTTTTGCCTCTGATTCTCCTCAAACGTCCTCATGAATTAATCCGGCTATGAGGATGCCCTGAGACTTAACTGCTTAAACTGGTGATGGTGAGAAGTGCTCTGTAATCTCTATTGCTTTGAGGGCGAGGGAGGCGGGGTCCAGATGCTCCTTTCTCCGCCAATGATGCCTGGATGTGCGAACGGGAAATTTAATGTGGCTTTAATACTGATCAAACAGCCCACTCAAAAAGATAACTGCCGTTATGTATGTGATTGTTGGATGCATGAAAGTGATGATGTTTTTTGTTTTTTTTCTTGAAATATGACAGCTCTGCATCTGACTCCAAATAATCAAACTAAGGAGTGATGTGCTGTCATTACGTGACATTATCAGTGACGCATAAATGACTTCTCCTCTCCTACCCCTTTTTAATGAAATATTTCCCCTCTCACTCCTCCCCTATCACATCCCCCTTTTCTCTCGGCCTCCAGATCAACTCCACAGTGTCCATGTCGGGCCTCCATCCGGTCAGCAGCTCGGACGACGTGAAGCCTCCGTTCGGGCTGGGGGGCCACAGCCCAGGGGGCCCCATGCTCTCCCAAAAGCGCCTGTGTGCCATCTGTGGTGACCGCTCCTCCGGTAACTTTAGGCCCAATCCCAAATCGGCCCCTAGACCCTATGCACTTGTAGAGATCGGAGATTAATTGAATGGGGTATGCAATATGGCGACAACCCCACCCAGCCTGTAAGAAGAGAAGTTGAAATATTTACTCTTCGATCTGTAGGACAGGCTAGGGGTTGATTTAGGGTCTGTGTCAGGGGGGATCTGAGCGAGAAGCACTAGTGGTGCAATATGCTTTGTTTATTTTACAGGCGTTGAATGGAATTTAGTTAGGTGGTGTCGATTTTTCCCATGAATTTGGGATTGACACCTTCAGATTTCTGCTGTGCATATGGATCTACACAACATATGGCATGGACTTATACCCTTATGGTATGGAAACGTCAGATAACCCTCGATTTGGGGTGAACTACTCCTTTCCTTTCCATAGTGTAGAAAATTTAAAAAAAGCTGCATAACATTTTTTCAACACAGCAGGGAACTGTTTTTCCATCTCTCCCTTGTCTGTACCAGTTCAGTTTCTACTATAAGGGAGCGAAACACTTCATGTATTTTCATTACCATCACACCTGAAGAACTATGCGCTCTAGGCTTAGTGCCTGAATGATTGAAAGTGGTTTGTTGCTGATGTAACCTTTCCTCCTTTTGCTATCCCCCTATTCCCTCTCTATTTCTGTCTGTCTTTTTGCATTCCTCTTTCTTGTCATTCTCTCTCTCTCTCTCTCTCTCTCTCTCTCTCTCTCTCTCTCTCTCTCTCTCTCTCTCTCTCTCTCTCTCTCTCTCTCTCTCTCTCTCTCTCTCTCTCTAGGTAAGCACTACGGGGTACACAGCTGCGAGGGCTGCAAGGGTTTCTTCAAGCGCACGGTGCGCAAGGACCTGAGCTACACCTGCCGGGACAACAAGGACTGCCTGGTGGACAAGCGCCAGCGCAACCGCTGCCAATACTGCCGCTACCAGAAGTGCCTGGCCTGTGGCATGAAGAGGGAAGGTAAAGGAGAGCCCAGCAGTCTGCTATCCTCAACTAGCATTCAATATGTCTTATTAAAGGGCAACACTATCACCAGGTAAGGTATGGCTTGAAATGGAAGGAGAGAGGGACGCAATGAGGGATATGAAGAGTGAGACTGCACAAAGACAGAAAGAGTGAGGGAGAGCTAGGATCCTTATTGAAATTGGGTCTGACTTGCTACAGAAAGAACACTAAGAAAGTAGAGGGATGGGGCACCTTGTGTACCTTAACCAGATGATCCCCACTCACCAACCATCCTGTTGCCCTGCTGAAATAACACTGTTTGACATTGTTGACAAAAAGATTGTATAGCCTACTTGCTATAAAACTATTTCCAATTGCTGTTTTAAATCCACTGAAATAATCTATGTATAATAAAGATGTCTAAGAGCGTTTAAGATTTTCTTTGAATATTGTAATAGGAATTTCGAAGGGGAGAGTATTGATTGTACTCAAAGGGGATGGAAAGAGCGAGAAACAGAGTTGGAGAGAGGGGGATGGAGAGCCTTGTAAACACTAACCCCTGTCCCCCTCTCTCCCCTCTTGTTTCCTCTCTCCCTTCTTCTGTAGTGGTCCAAGATGAACGACAGAGATGTAAGGAGGGACGGAGGGAGGGATGGGTGTGAGAGAGAGATTGAGAGAATAGCATTTCATTTGGTGGGGGGAATAGTGCAGAGTACCTGTTATGTCGTTTTATGTCAGTGCTCAGAAATGGACCATACCACACAAAAGACGTCGCTCTCTTGCCTACAAGACTTTGAAACAATCATCCTATTCTAATGTTTGTAAATGTTTCAAGTGTTTTATTTGGTCAAGAGGTAAAACAACAATATGTTATGTTGTTTTGTTATGATGGTCCATTTCTGTGTGAGGTATGTTGCAGAATGTATTGGTATGAAACAGGGGTCTGAAACTCAAATTACCAGGTGCAACGTAAGTCTTACGGCCCTGATATACTATAGCCATCGGGCGTACGGCATTGCCATCAGCCATTGAGGAAATGCTTCCTTTGAAATCCATGAAATCTGCTTCACTGCCCGTGTTGCGCTCGCATTGCGTCACGTCCAATGGCAAGCTCTAGAATCGCAGAGGTTCAATTCTTGACGCCTGCGTTCATTCTATCTTGTGAATTGGAATAATGAGAAATAAAGTTGATTTTGATTGCGTATGGCCTCGACTACACCACTGGTTAATTTACTAAGATTTATGAAGTCAAGAAGCTACTACTACTAGCTAGCTACGTTGACTAGCTAGGTTCATAATGTAAACAAAAGCAACTTGTGTAATTAGAGGATCATTTAGTAAAAACACTACCAACTATTTAATGAGTACTTCCGAAAAGACTGGACCAAAGCTATTGTACTTACGCATAATCAATGAATATGGCACGATACATTAAGGGAAAATAGAATAAAGAAGCTCCTCCCTCTCTGCTCCTCTCTGCTCTCAAAACAACGCTCTGTGTAGCAGGTAGGACTGCATTCTCTGATAGTGGTGCACGGATGACTGGTATTGTTGTGCCAGTTTATGTGGTCTGGGGTGACTCCAAAGAGATATAACCTGTAATGTGCCATAGGGATAAACCTTATTGTGGGTTGATTCTAATAGGAAAATTCTCTTGAGGGCTGATGGGAATCAGATATCAGTCTTGGGGCCGCAAGAAAGCAGCTTGCGAGCCTGGTGTGGCCCCCAGGCCTTGAGTTTGAGACCCCTGGTGTGAAAGGTAAAGATAGCATTGTTGTTTGAACTAACCGGGAAATGTACATATCTGTGTATCTCGCTCTGTCTCCTTTTCTCTACCTGTCTCATTCTTTACTTTACTCACTTCACATTCCTCTCTTTCTTGACTTTTTTCTTGCTCTCTTTATTCTTTCCTATTTCTCCTCCCTTTTTTTGTTTCCCCACCTTTCTCTCTCACCGTTCTTTTTCTTCTTCACTTTGCTTCCCGTTTGCTCTCGCTCTCATCTCATTGCCTTTTCCTGCTCTTTCTTTATCTTTTCACCCTCCATCCTTCTCCCCCTGCTGCTCCCTTGCTTTCCCCTCTCATCCTCCCCTCCTTCCCTCTCTCCTTCCCTCTGCCCTTCCTGTGCCCCTGCAGCCGTGCAGGAAGAGCGCCAGAGGAACAAGGAGCGGGAGAGCGAGGTGGAGTCGACCAGCGCTGTCAACGAGGAGATGCCCGTGGAAAAGATCCTGGAGGCCGAGATGGCCGTGGAGCAGAAGACTGAGCTGCATGCCGACGGGAGCTCCGGGGGCAGCTCGGTAAATTTGTCTGTGTGACACACCATCTGGCCCTGCGATGCACACATACCAACTTCTCATACTCCGTTCCTCACACTGTCTATTATTATTTCTAGACATTTGATTGTGCGACTGCGCCAACAATTTATTGTGATTACAATATATTCTGAGACCACAAACCTACTTAGTTTAAATGTGACCCAGAGGTCTCCAGTCTCTATTTTGTGCCCTATGTTGAAGCCAGTCTCTCTCCCTCTGTTTCTCTCTCCAGCCCAACGACCCAGTCACCAATATCTGCCAGGCTGCAGACAAGCAGCTGTTTACCCTAGTGGAGTGGGCAAAGAGGATCCCCCACTTCTCTGAGCTGGCCCTGGACGACCAGGTCATCCTGCTACGTGCCGGTATGCTCAAAAAGCCTTCGCCTTTCATGTTCATCGGCACCAAATGGAAGAAAGCAAACTGAAACAGTGAGGGACTAACTGGACATATCCAATAAAACATTATTATTTTTTGTTGTCATGCCCCATAATGAACACGGCCCTGCTCAGCTTTGACCTCATTAAATCCCAGCCGTACACAGGACTACATGGATAGGCTGATAACCCTGTCTCTCTCCAGGTTGGAACGAGCTGCTGATCGCTTCCTTCTCTCACCGCTCTATCAGCGTGAAGGACGGCATCCTATTGGCCACCGGCCTGCACGTGCACAGGAACAGTGCCCACAGCGCTGGCGTGGGAGCCATCTTCGACAGGTAACACACACAGGCACATGCACATGTGCGATGGACCTCGGTGAAGCACGTAGAAGCAACCTTTTACATGTTCATTTTCAAAGAGAAGCTTATAAACTGCAGGGAGAATAATTGAAAAAAAGGTGCATTCTGCATTGGTTTTATGCTCAGTTTTCAATTAACAGTCAACACTTAGTGTTTTTGGAATGGCAGTTTATTTTATTTTATCATACACGCCATCATATACAGTGGGGAAAAAAAGTATTTAGTCAGCCACCAATTGTGCAAGTTCTCCCACTTAAAAAGATGAGAGAGGCCTGTAATTTTCATCATAGGTACATGTCAACTATGACAGACAAAATGAGAAGAAAACAAAATCAGAAAATCACATTGTAGGATTTTTTATGAATTTATTTGCAAATTATGGTGGAAAATAAGTATTTGGTCAATAACAAAAGTTTCTCAATAATTTGTTATATACCCTTTGTTGGCAATGACACAGGTCAAACGTTTTCTGTAAGTCTTCAAGGTTTTCACACACTGTTGCTGGTATTTTGGCCCATTCCTCCATGCAGATCTCCTCTAGAGCAGTGATGTTTTGGGGCTGTCGCTGGGCAACACGGACTTTCAACTCCCTCCAAAGATTTTCTATGGGGTTGAGATCTGGAGACTGGCTAGACCACTCCAGGACCTTGAAATGCTTCTTACGAAGCCACTCCTTCGTTGCCCGGGCGGTGTGTTTGGGATCATTGTCATGCTGAAAGACCCAGCCTTGTTTCATCTTCAATGCCCTTGCTGATGGAAGGAGGTTTTCACTCAAAATGATACATGGCCCCATTCATTCCTTTACACGGATCAGTCGTCCTGGTCCCATTGCAGAAAACAGCCCCAAAGCATGATGTTTCCACCCCCATGCTTCACAGTAGGTATGGTGTTCTTTGGATGCAACTCAGCATTCTTTGTCCTCCAAACACGACGAGTTGAGTTTTTACCAAAAAGTTATATTTTGGTTTCATCTGACCATATGACATTCTCCCAATCCTCTTCTGGATTATCCAAATGCACTCTAGCAAACTTCAGACGGGCCTGGACATGTACTGGCTTAAGCAGGGGGACACGTCTGGCACTGCAGGATTTGAGTCCCTGGCGGCGTAGTGTGTTACTGATGGTAGGCTTTGTTACTTTGGTCCCAGCTTTCTGCAGGTCATTCACTAGGTCCCCCCGTGTGGTTCTGGGATTTTTGCTTACCGTTCTTGTGATCATTTTGACCCCACGGGTGAGATCTTGCGTGGAGCCCCAGATCGAGGGAGATTATCAGTGGTCTTTTATGTCTTCCATTTCCTAATAATTGCTCCCACAGTTGATTTCTTCAAACCAAGCTGCTTACCTATTGCAGATTCAGTCTTCCCAGCCTGGTGCAGGTCAAAAATGTTGTTTCTGGTTTCCTTTGACAGCTCTTTGGTCTTGGCCATAGTGGAGTTTGGAGTGTGACTGTTTGAGGTTGTGGACAGGTGTCTTTTATACTGATAACAAGTTCAAACAGGTGCCATTAATACAGGTAATGAGTGGAGGACAGAGGAGCCTCTTAAAGAAGAAGTTACAGGTCTGTGAGAGCCAGAAATCTTGCTTGTTTGTAGATGACCAAATACTTATTTTCCACCATAATTTGCAAATAAATTCATTAAGAATCCTACAATGTGATTTTCTGGAGGAAAAAAATCTCAATTTGTCTGTCATAGTTGACGTGTACCTATGATGAAAATTACAGGCCTCTCTCATCTTTTTAAGTGGGAGAACTTGCACAATTGGTGGCTGACTAAAAACTTTTTTTCCCCACTGTATACACTTTACCATACATGTGTTTTGTAGAACATATTTTCCAGTCATAGTCATCCATTGAAGCATTAAAATGGTGGCCAATTATCCCTGTTACAGTTATTATTCATTAAATGGCCATTTCTCTTCAGAGTCCAGATGAGTTTGTTGAAATGAGCTGAATAATTTTCCTGACGAAAGGGAGAATGGAGAACTTGCGGTAGAGTTCGTGCATATATTATGATTACATTTTGTGAAGTTTTTGTTCATTTTGGACTATGGTGAGGATTCTTTCGGCTGTTCGAGCACACAGCATTTTTTATGGATGCAAGCCGAAGTTCAGAGACGAAGTCTACGCCCCTTCGTTGGTAATTGGTCAACAGTAGGGATTCTTCAATAAAGTCTTTGTTGTCATTCAACAAGAGACGACTTGTTTTCATGCAAATCTTTTCATTGAAAAATACTGCACCAAACATCTTAGTTAGATGAAATATTGTGCGAATAAGATCTCTTCGGCAAAAACGTCAAAATGAATGACAGATTTCTTGAGTTATCTTCAATTAATTCTGACTATTTTGAGGAAGTGTATACTGGCTACGGCGTAACAAAATGTATTTTTTTCCTCATTTTTCTAGCGAAGGTCTTTTAAGGGAGTATGCAAGCACACTCGTTCGGTTCGGCTAGCCGAGTTGGGTTAGGTGCCAGCCGACCTGAAGCATGCTGACGCCTTTAGTCTGCCTCTAGAATGACACAGCATGCCAGAACGCTGGGGACTAATGCTTCATGTACTGTAGACGTTACTGTTGATTTCACTAGGATAAACCCCCCCCACCCCAAATACAGCCACACACACTGCACACTCATCTATTCCATTTTACATTGGCAGATGTCAGTATTTTATTCAGTAGCATAAAATAGCCTTTAATCAAGCGGCATGGCACCTGTCTTGAGTAAAATCCTGCGCTCATCACAGCTGTCAAGGAACAGGCTTGCCCAACCCAACTCAATAGGGTCGCCACATCACATGGTGTGAATTCATTGTTTATTACACAATAATTACATTGTTATTAATAGTTTGTAAGCTGCTAGACTCCCAATTCCCACACAAACTTAAGCATCTCTTGGATTAACTGGTTGCAGGCTTTTGTTTCAGATTCATCGCAATCTAGACATCCAAGCGTAAATGTGGTCCACTGAATGTTTTTATTTTTTAGAAATTAATCAATTCTCATTTTTTATCCTCACGTCTCTTTATTTTGTTTCATTAAAAAAACATTTTTTTCTTTCATTCATTTATGATTTATGCCAAATCGATTTGATTAACATGATTAAACTGCCCTGATCATATTACTGCATTGTTCCTTTTATTGATTACTATTTATTACGCTCCTCTATTGGCTTATGCTTCTCTGCTCTACTCATTGGCTCATGCTAATACCCATAACCCTTTTGTGCTGATTTGGATAAACCAGTTACATTTAGAATTGTTTTAATGATCCATACTTACCCAGGAAGTTCTATATCGAGGGTACAATGAAGTATGCCTAAGACGCTACAGTAGTCAAGATAAGTAATACTGTATAGAACTGTTTGCCCTATTTCAATCTGACCCAATATGACATTTTTCTCCTCTAGATCTTGTCTGTGCTCAAACGTCTCAGATCTATTTATTGCTGTGTACATTAGCATATTTCTGTCATTCCTCAAGCTTTACTTCCCATAGTGCTATCTAAAACATTTTCATCAGGCCAAGTCTCCATCAACAAGAGCCTGTAGCTTGTTACTCCCAGAAGTGGAACTGGGCACCAAAATGCACTGCAGAGTCTAACCTACCTGTTCTTCTGGGCCCAAACCAACGCAGGGGGGACAATGTAATAACAATGTAACTGTGTAATAACATTGTAATAACACATTGTAATTGAATACACAGGGAGAGTGCGCACAATGCAGAGGTTGGGGCCATATTTGACAGGTAATGACATCACTACACGTCTACCTTCCCCTATCGACAACGAACACAAACAAAACAAATTAAACAACGCCACAAAAAAAAACTTTTCTTGGCCCAGTTGTTGAGTGAGAGAATCTGGCAAAGAAAGTGCTGTAATTTGCCCAGGTAAAAGAGCGGGTCGTTCGTGTTTCAGTGAGTGTTGTGTTCTGTTTCTCCTCTTTTCTGTCGTAGCGCAGGCTCGACTGGTCGCTGGCGCAGCGTTGACAGAACACCGGCTGCATACTTTCCTTCCTTCATTTTCTTTCTGTCCTTATTGAATTATTGCATTACGCAACATTTGTGCAATGTGCAGTAGTTTATAAATAAGAAAAGTGTGGTTTGGGCTATTGCTTGGATGGAATTGTATAGATTATGTGTGGTTATAGTGTAACGTGTAAATGCATAGTGTAAAGAGGATGTTAGACTTGTATCCCAGCCCCCTGCCCTTCTGTTAATTTCTCTATTTGACTGCTGCATCGTTGAGTGGAACTGCAGTGAGCCCTAGAGCAGATGCTAACCCATCTCCTCCTGTTCTCTTGTCCCTCTGTCACACCTCCCTCTCCTCGACCCTGGTTGTAGAGTTCTCACCGAGCTGGTCAGTAAGATGAGAGACATGCAGATGGATAAGACGGAGCTCGGCTGCCTCCGAGCCATCATCCTTTTCAACCCAGGTAATCATTTCAGCTCAAATAATGATTTGAGACAAGATAACGATTTTAAGCCATTTCAGCCCAGATATAGCATGATGTCAGGAAGAATCACCCGTTAATTATTCTCAGTGCTATAATGCCTGTGTTTGTTCCTGCGTTCAGATGCCAAGGGCCTGTCCAGCCCCAGTGAAGTGGAATTGCTGAGGGAGAAGGTGTACGCATCGCTGGAGGCCTATTGTAAGCAGAGATACCCGGACCAGCAGGGCAGGTACAAAATAAACACACGCACTATAGCACCTATCCACACAATACACCCACATCACCGCCATGATTGACCTCCCTCGTTCTCCCCATCGCCCCAGGTTCGCTAAGCTACTCCTCCGGCTGCCAGCGCTGCGCTCCATTGGCCTGAAGTGCCTGGAGCACCTGTTCTTCTTCAAGCTGATTGGCGACACCCCTATCGACACGTTCCTCATGGAGATGCTAGAGGCGCCCCACCAGCTAACCTAGGAACCAGGTTCTGCCCTGGTCCTTTTTGCACCAGGGGTTCTAGTTCCGGCACCCTTGTTCTGGGGCTTCACCGTGTCTGCTGGTTTTGACGTCCCTCTCACACCAACCCCACCACCCCTTCTTCACCCATCACCCCCCCCCCCTCCAAGCTTAAAAACACACTTTTACCAACACACACAGAAACAACTTTTTCACAGTAGGGGTTAAGACACATGGAAATATCTCCTTTTTAACCGCATATACAAGTATTATCATGAGTTAGCCTTCAGTTGGTAGTCTCAAGCTTTGAGTGTAAACGCTTCTGCGAATCCGGTAGACCTCTCAGCTTATTGTGGGGTTCGTAGGTTATTCAGATACATTACTGTGCGCATAGATATGACGAGAGGCTTACTCAGTCTTAGGTTTTACTCTTGGATTTACCCCAAACCCGTCATGATCAGGTGCGTAATATTTCAATCAACGGTCACCCAACTTTCCCAGCTTCTATTGGTCGGGACACAGCCAATGGAGGCAGACACGCCCCTATCAGTTCACCAATCCGAATGTGATTTGAATACTATGCTTTATTAATGCTTAAATGCGCTGAATTCATTCTGAAGTACTGTACTCATAAAATGAGACCTTTTTAAGGCATTGAAATCCAAGGAGGGGGCACTTTGTTTGGCCCTTCTTAAAGCGCACACCAGGCTTTCAAAGAAAAAAACTGACTTGTAAGATGTTTTCTTTTGTTGAATTTTGTTGTTTGGTCTCTTTAAGTCCAAACAAGGGCCATTGGGCACAGGAGGTGCAACCTTGTTCAAGAGCACTGCGTCCATTGGTGCTGTTGTAGATGTTTCTTTTGTTTGATACCCTCTACTTGCTAATGGTCATTTTTGCACTCTGTGAAACATTACTGTGTAAGTAAACATTTGTTGCAGAACCCCATCTGCCCATCTTTAAGAAACTGGGGTAACCACAACGAACCTCTCCCCATCTCTCATCATATGTCTTCTTAAGAGCCAAGGTGTTAATGGCTGTGCTTCGTTCTGTGAAATGGCCGTCCGTTCAAGAAACCAGGATATCGTTGGATATCTTGTTCTATTGGTCTACTATACCCCTACAACTTCTCTTCTGAATCCTCAGCTTGTGTCAGTCAGTGCTTGCAGCCTCTTTCCGTTAACTTTTTACAATATGTAAATAAGATGACACATCTACTCCTTCACTAGAGTACGACTGGGCAATCCCAATATGTGCATACAGTAGGGAAAACACAGGGGTTAGCGAGCATGTTAGCACACACAACAAAAAGTATGCCCCGATAGCACGAGCTACAATATGAACAGATTTTGTACACATTCAATATGTACTGTAAAAAAAAAATTATTACCAATAGACTGGAGTTTAAGCTTGAAAAACCCACCTCATTGTCACTAACTATTAGGTCGATAGTAGTTGTGCTAGTAGTTCCGTCACTCTTGATGTTATGGTATTCTTTCGGGCAACTGTCGGCAGGGTGATAGACCCCGCCCCCTTAGGCTGGCCAGCCTCTGACAATACGGCCTGTTTATTGTGGAGCTGATTGGCTGGCTTTTGCTGATGACCGTGCCAGCCATCTACTGCGACTGTAATTGGTATTACACAAAGCTATGCACCAGGGGCCGATCCAGCTCCCCATAACAGAACTAGACGTCAACACATTAGATACAAACTTTGAACATAAATATTAAAAGAGCATCGTTACACACAACGTGAGCAATATTGGCGGATGCATAAAGATTGAGACCATATTGTGGGCATAGAAGGATTTAGATATGTGGGTCGTTTAGGAAGTATATTTGGAGATTGGTGTTATTTACCATTCAGAACAGAAATTAGGATGAAGAATAGAGGTTGCTATATCACTTACTGGACAGAAGTTCAGCTGTCCTAAACAACTCATGTGGTCTTACAATTATAGATCTGCTGGTTTACACCAGAGGAGACTGGTGGTAGGCACTATAGGAGGATGTGCTCATTGTAATGGCTGGAATGGAATTTACATTTTAGTCATTTAGAACATGCTCTTATCCAGAGCTACTTACAGGAGCAATTAGGGTTAAGTGCCTTGCTCAAGGGCACATCAACATATTTTTCACCTAGTCGGCTCAGGGATTCGAACCAGCAACCTTACGGTTAGTGGCCCAACTGTCTTAACCGCTAGGCTACCTGCCGCCCATTCAATGGAATGCAGTCAAACACGTTGTTTCCATGTGTTTTTAGTGTTTGGTACCATTCCATTTATTCCATTCCAGCCATTACAATGAGCCCGTCCTCCTATAGCTCCTCCCACCAGCCTCCTCTGGTTTACACCAATACAAACACAGTACACAAACAAAAAATTAAGAGTGTGCAAGTACACACCTCCACCTTTTTCTCTCTTGAAACTGAGGTCTACTTAAAATAGGATTCCCACTCGGCTGTACTCTTTTCAGCCGATCCCCTAGATTCACTTGCAGTCAGCCCTTTCTGGCAAGAGAGGAACACCTCCCCCATGTAATGTGGATATGTAGGATGATACCTGTCTAACAGGGTGGCCTACTCCAAGCCTGTGAACAGGCAGTGGGAGCACTGTAGACTATTTACATACCTGTCGGTTTATGTATGTCTATGCATGTGAACATGCACATGTTCTGTACCTCAGTGTCCAGATTGTGAATGTACAGAATGCTTGTCGCATCACGATTTCAGAATCAGTGGCTGCAGAATAAAATTAGCGAGTAGAACTCGAGGTCAGTCTAACGAAATAGTTCCCACAGGGTAGACTATCTTATATGTGTGCATCCCCAATGTGAACCATAATCTTGTCACGACGCTGGCAAAAGCCCCTCGTGCAATTCCCTCATGTTTTTTTTGAAGCTTCCTCAGTTGAATATGAACGCCTTTCAGTCTCCCATTTCTTAACACTAGAAAAGCCTGGCGTCGAGTCATTTTGACTCCCAACATTCAACAGTCTAGTAAATTAATTTCATATATGCTATCGGATAAATAATATTTTGGTTGTGTTTATGGAGGTATAGGGTAACATTAGAATGGCAAAAAAATAATTATTTCAAAGAACAAAATTCCATTTTCATTAGTTTATGTTACTGTAGGCTATCGGTTGCCTCATGCTCAAGTGTGGTTATTATTGGAAAAGTGATATTTTGAAATAGAGCCATTTTTGGATACTATATAGAAATCAAAACGTCTTACCTGCATGTGACTGTAGGAGGATTTTAAAAAGTCAGTTGTCGCTCCGAAAAAGACATGACCTCTTTAAAACTGCTTATAACACAAATTATGTTTGTGATATCGAAATTCTAACATGCGTGTGTTACATATACTTATTTAGGACGGAGGGGGGCATGACTTTAAAAATGGTAGAGATATTTCAATTTTAAATTCATATTGAGTCAAAATGACTCACTTCTAATGCTAAAACAGTGCATTTAAAGTGAATCCCTTGCTATGCTGTGTCTTATCCTATACAATTAAGTTTAACTATAAGCAGAGATGATTTAGTACAGTATACGTATAACAGCCCTATAAAAACTATACAGGTTCTATAAGCTAAGCATTTTCAGGTTGTTCAGGCAGACAGTTTATGAGAAGAAGATTTTTTTAAACTGCCTGTACAGTATGTTTATGTGCCTGTGTTGATATGTCACTATGTTGAGATAGACCTTGGAGATAGACTGCCGGCTTGCGGCCCAAAGACGCGTGTCCCTCGTGACCGCGTGCACTCAAGGCAGACGCGGGGACCTTTTCTTACATTAAGTATCTCCAACTTACTTTTGAAATCACTTGCTTTAAAAAAAAATGCTTCTTTATTCAACTTTTGGGGGCTGTGAATCTGACATGTATTGGTATCTAGCGGGTGCAATACTTATTTAATAGGCACCCTGGTGCAAAGGTCAACTCTGTGATGATCAAACACCCCATGCGGTTGGTTGGTTTGTGCCACCATGTGATGTAACACTGCCAAACAGGTGTGAAGGCCAGCGTTGGTGCTGTGCCACGCTGAGGTCCAATGGCTGACTGTTGAGAGTATTCAGAGTGTTGTGCCTTGTCACTAAAGAAGGCCCCTTTATAAGCAAGGGGGGAGGCACTAGTCAGGGGGCGAACTTGAAGGCCAGTGGCCCCTATGGTGCTTTTGCTGTGCATTGGTGCTTTTTCTAAGAGTCGCCCTTGCTTTGATTGCCAAGAGGGCAGAGATACAAGCTAGGAACGTGTACAGATAATTTTGCTATTTGGATCACGGTTCCGTGTCCAGTGCAAACAGGAGTGTGTTTATGTAGAAAAATATGCGTTGGACACTGACAGCAAACCTTGGCTTCAGCTGAGAAAAAAAAGTGGAGCCAATGCATTGATCTCAAAGTTGCGTGCTGAAGTCACGCCTCTGGATAGTGTCCCATTACATGGATGAACTTGAGGGGAGGGCCAACTCAACATGGTAGACGCCACTCTCAGAGGAGGAGAATTCATTCAAAGTGGGAGAAGTGCTTTGGGTGGGGCATAGGGTGGTAGACTTTCACTTGATCAGATGTTGTTATGTTGATCAAGAGAAGCTGTTTTCTTTAGATCTAGAGATTACCTGTCATTGACTACCGCCAAAATACACTGCTTCTTTGTTGTGTTTGACTCCTTTGACCGCACTATTAATCTTTCTGTATTCAGGAGTATTAAATAAATGCAGAAACTGTTATAACACGTGGGATCTTAAGTTTACTTTTTCTCATGTCTATTTTTTGTCGCGTTTTTATCTCTGACTTCAGCATACATGTGGAAATGATTGACTATTTTGTGTGTTTTGGGGAAAGAAAGCAAATTGTTTTTTTTGTGTCATTAATTCGGAATCTGTTCTGTTTGTTGTATCATGTCCGAGTAAAATGTTTTAATACTGTACCATTCCTGTCTTGGTGGATTTTGTCTGTCCATGCTTTTCAGTGCATGTTTCAAAAGAAGCGTTCAAAGAACAATGTGGAACATTTGACATGTTGGAAGCTTGACAACCATGCACTATTGGACTCAACATTTTGATTTAGATCAATTATACATTCTGATGTTCTGAGTTGATATGAATCAGTGTAAGTATTTTCCACAGGCTTCATAGAGAAAATAACTGGTTGTCTAATAAATTGAATCTCTTGATTGGCCTTTGTGTGCCCCCGTGTCAAGAAATGGAATCGTATGGTCCTCAGTCCAGCAGGACCCCCGGGCCTCGAGTGCCCAGTGGCGCTGTAGTTTAGCGATGAATCCACCAGAGGGAGCGCCGACCTATGTCCGCCCGTTCATTCAACTACACGGTGTCCTTTCTACCCCGGCCTGCTGTTACAAACTGCCCAGCCGCGGATAGTGTGTCCGTCCGTCTCTCATCGCTGTTTGGTAATGACCGCTTCTGTCTACAGGTTTATTTTTTGTTCTCTCCCCCCGCCCCTGTCTCCTCCCTAAATTTTGACTCATTGGTTTGATTTTCTTCTTGGTCAACATTGTGTGCATGCCTTTCCCCTCAACATTATTAAAGGCTTCTAGAAGGATATGCACAATAACCCGAGGATTTGGGCCCACGGACATTACATTTTAGAGTCGATAAAATGCCGAACTTAAATCACAGGCCACGTCAATAGCCTAAATAGCAGACTTAAACTAGTCCTCGGCCTGTACAGCCTGCCAACTTTCTACAACTCATATTCAGTAAGCGTCCCCAGTTATTGAGGCTATAGCCTCTCTTCTGATTTATCTACCATATTATAATTGAATTCCCCCTTTTTTTAAATATAGTTTCAAGCATATCTAGTTCAAAGTCACGTTTTGCAGGCTTGGTCAGTGTAACAACCAGTAGCCTAATGGAAAATGGCGGTAGGTTAGTCTAAACGTCTTAGGCAATGGAGTCAAGTGTGGACACCAGGAAGAGTAGCTGCGGCTTTCGCAACACCTAATGAGTATCCTAATAAAATACCAAAAAAATTACTTTGTCATAAAGCAGCTGTGACTGAAATTTAAAAATGCCTTTTGCTCTATACTAGCGTCATTTTCGCGTTATTTCTGCACTACACCGAGTCAAACGTTACGTTACACAATCAATACAGATTTGCAGCTTTATTGTGAGTCATTGGAATTTGATTGAAGTGGAATCTGTCCTCAATCAGCAGGACTCAGTACCGACAACAAATATGCACAGTAACGCCGAGGAAGTTGCGTCTGTTGTTCCAATTGTGTCCAGCAGAGGGACCTCTTATACAGAGACATGTTGAGTTTAAAGCAGTGGTTCAATTGTAATGTAGGCCTATGTGTGAACCTCCATGTATCTTTGATTCATGTTTGGTCACATTTTACATGCATTGGCTGAAATGATTGCATGATGGGAATGTATACAAGTCTGTTAAGTCCAGTTAATCATTCTTCAGAAACTGCAGTTGCTGGGTTCTCCCTCCACCTTGCTCTCAGCTGCACACTGTGGGGGCCTCTTTTGCAATGGCTTCTTCACCTCTCTCAGGGTATTTTTAACACTTTTCCTTTCCAACTCCCAGTCCCTCCCCAATCCTGTTCCTCTCCCCCGTCTCCTCCTTGTCCATTCCCCTATGTGTTAGGGGTGGCATAATGGTGCCTTTATGCAGGGAGGAATTCCACATTCTTTTTAAACTCATGCCTCAAAAATGTTTGATTTCTCCAAATTAATATTATTGCTGAGTATTAAATCAAATATTTGTTTAAAGTCATATGCCAGCATTTTGGTGGGCAATGTGTGGTTAAATAACTCCTACACCTAGCTGCATGCAGACAGAACTTTATTGAACTTACGTACTGATCACTTAGACTCAGCAAATATTCACATATGGAAAGGCTTGAGATTTCTGTGCTGTCTGATTTGCTTTACTCACAGTGCAATTAAGAAACACTATACTCACATTTAAGATATTAAAACATTTATTTGCATGTTATACACACTATCACTGAAGAACTTGGTTCGAAGGTCACGCTTTAATATCTATTTTAATCTGCGTGTCTGTGTCTTTTAAATCTATTTTCTTCTGTTTTCACCCCATGTTCCTTCCATCTAGTCTAAATAATCGGATTTCAAGACACTAGCTCCGTTCCTCTCCTCTCAGTATTAACCCCTCCTTAATTCTATCGCTCACATAACCTACATGTTTTTTCTTATTTCGGTCCCATCCTGTTTCTTTCTATGACTAAGGTCAAAAGTGAAAGATGCAGGTAGACTTGGAGAAGATATAGTGCCTTCAGAAATTATTCATACCCCTTGATTTATTCCACACTTTGTTGTGTTACAGCCTGAATTCAGAATGGATTACATATTGTTTTTCCTCATCCATCTACAGACAATACCCCATAATGAGAAAGTCAAAACATGTTTTTAGAAATGTTAGCAATTATTTTGACGAAATAATCAATAACGAAATACATCAATATCTCATTTGCATAAGTATTCACACCCCTCGATCAATACATGTTAGAATCACTTTGGCATTGATTTCAGCTGTGAGTCTTTCTGGGTAAATCTCTAAGAGCTTGCACACCTGGATTGTACAATATTTGCACATTATTCGTTTTAAATTCTTCAAGCTCTGTCAAGTTGGTTGTTGATCATTGCTAGACAGCCATTTTAAAGTCTTGCCATAGATTAAGCCGATTTTTAAGTCAAAACTGTAACTTGGCCACTCAGGAACATTCAATGTCTTCTTGGTAAGCAACTCCAGTGTATATTTGGCTGTGTGTTTTAGGTTATTGTCCTGCTGAAAGGTGCATTTGTGTCCCAGTGTCTGTTGGAAAGCAGACTGAACCAGGTTTTCCTGCTAGGATTTTGCTTGTGCTTAGGTATGTTCCATTTATTTGTATCCTAAAAAACTCCCTAGTCCTTGCCAATGACAAGTATACCCATAACATGATGCAGCCACCACCATGATTGAAAATATGAAGAGTGGTACTCAGTGATGGGTTATGTTGGATTTGCCCCAAACATAACACTTTGTATTCAGGACATAAAGTTAATTTCTTTGTCAAGTTTTTTGCAGTTTCACTTTAGAGCCTTATTGCAAACAGGATGCATGTTTTGAAATATTTGTATTCTGTACAGGCTTCCTTCTTTTCACTCTGTCATTTAGGTTAGTATTGTGGAGTAACAACTTAGGATGGATCAACAACATTGTTTTCTCCTATCACAGCCATCAAACTCTGTAACTGTTGTAGCTCGTTCTTGCAGTCAAATGACCTAGTGGCCTCATGGGTGGAATGTTATTAATAATTAATAAATATTAGTTTTTTAAACTGCAGAAAATCCTGTGTTTCTATGTCAACATTTTTGTTATATTTCAGTCTTCTGTGATGTATATAAAGTGTAATATTGGGATACAAACTCAAAATTGAATACATTTCAACTCTATATCTGACATGGTACAGGTGTCTTCTTTTTTTTAAAGCCCATAACCATGTGTGTGAGGTGTATACTTTTGTTTCAAAGTAGATTTGTTTTAAGACTACCAAGAATCACTCTGTGTGACCCTGATTTAGCCCACTGCAGTTAAAGGTTAAAGTCACGGTTTCCTTCCTCTCCGGCAACTGAGTTAGGAAGGACACCTGTATCTTTGTAGTGACTGGGTGTATTGATACACCATCCAAAGTGTAATGAATATCTTCACCATGCTCAAAGGGTTATTAAATGTCAGCTTCTTTTTTTTACCCATCTTCCAATAGGTGTCCTTCTTTGCGAGGCATTGAAAAACCTCCCTGGTTTTTGTGGTTGAATCTGTGTTTGAAAGTCACTGCTCGACTGAGGGACCTTACAGATAATTGTATGTGTGGGGTACAGAGATGAGGTAGTCATTCAAAAATCATGTTAAACACGATTATTACAGACAGAGTTAGTTCCTGCAACTTATGTGACTTATTAAGCTAATGTTTACTCCTGGACTTATTTAGGCTTGCCTTAACAAAGGGGTTGAATTCTTATTGACTCATTTTTAATTAACTTGTGCAAATTTCTAAAAACATAATTCAATTTTGACATTATGGGGTATTGTGTGTAGGCCAGTGAGACAAAATCTCAATTTAATCCATTTTAAATTCAGGCTGTAACACAACAAAATGTGGAAAAGGGGGTGTGAATACTTTCTGAACTCACTGTATGCATTATGCTTTATAAGGTGATTATGAGGCCAAGTATGGATTGTGTTTTAGGATGTTTGATGGCATGTCTCTGTCACACTGTCACAGTTCCCAGAGTTGGTAGGTCAGTCTGTTACAGAACACCCTGTCACTTCTCCATGTTTGTGAGATTTGTGTCATTACACATAATATTTACTTAATGCCAAAATCCCAAAACAAAATGGCCTTCAAATAAAATGAGTGTTTTCTAGATTCAAAACAAGCTCTATGATCTGAAATCATTTATCGTACAAAGTCCCTTTAAAAAATATATATTTTGTGACAAATTATGACTATTATTATTGAGTATTTTGATGTTAATACTCCATTATTGCTGTGGAATATGATGCAGTACGCATTTGCACCCCTGCCCAGTCATGTGAAATCCATAGATTTATTTCAATTTCCTTATATGAACTGTAACTCAGTAAAATCTTTGAAATTGTTGCATGTTGCGTTTATATATTTTTTCAGTATACAGTGGGGGGAAAAAGTATTTAGTCAGCCACCAATTGTGCAAGTTCTCCCACTTAAAAAGATGAGAGAGGCCTGTCATTTTCATCATAGGTACACGTCAACTATGACAGACAAAATGAGAAAAAAAATCCAGAAAATCACATTGTAGGATTTTTAATGAATTTATTTGCAAATTATGGTGGAAAATAAGTATTTGGTCAATAACAAAAGTTTCTCAATACTTTGTTATATACCCTTTGTTGGCAATGACACAGGTCAAACATTTTCTGTAAGTCTTCACAAGGTTTTCACACACTGTTGCTGGTATTTTGGCCCATTCCTCCATGCAGATCTCCTCTAGAGCAGTGATGTTTTGGGGCTGTCGCTGGGCAACACGGACTTTCAACTCCCTCCAAAGATTTTCTATGGGGTTGAGATCTGGAGACTGGCTAGGCCACTCCAGGACCTTGAAATGCTTCTTACGAAGCCACTCCTTCGTTGCCCAGGCGGTGTGTTTGGGATCATTGTCATGCTGAAAGACCCAGCCACGTTTCATCTTCAATGCCCTTGCTGATGGAAGGAGGTTTTCACTAAAAATCTCACGATACATGGCCCCATTCATTCTTTCCTTTACACGGATCAGTCGTCCTGGTCCCTTTGCAGAAAAACAGCCCAAAAGCATGATGTTTCCACCCCCATGCTTCACAGTAGGTATGGTGTTCTTTGGATGCAACTCAGCATTCTTTGTCCTCCAAACACGACGAGTTGAGTTTTTACCAAAAAGTTCTATTTTGGTTTCATCTGACCATATGACATTCTCCCAATCCTCTTCTGGATCATCCAAATGCACTCTAGCAAACTTCAGACGGGCCTGGACATGTACTGGCTTAAGCAGGGGGACACGTCTGGCACTGCAGGATTTGAGTCCCTGGCGGCGTAGTGTGTTACTGATGGTAGGCTTTGTTACTTTGGTCCCAGCTCTCTGCAGGTCATTCACTAGGTCCCCCCGTGTGGTTCTGGGATTTTTGCTCACCGTTCTTGTGATCATTTTGACCCCACGGGGTGAGATCCTGTGTGGAGCCCCAGATCGAGGGAGATTATCAGTGGTCTTGTATGTCTTCCATTTCCTAATAATTGCTCCCACAGTTGATTTCTTCAAACCAAGCTGCTTACCTATTGTAGATTCAGTCTTCCCAGCCTGGTGCAGGTCTACAATTTAGTTTCTGGTGTCCTTTGACAGCTCTTTGGTCTTGGCCATAGTGGAGTTTGTAGTGTGACTGTTTGAGGTTGTGGACAGGTGTCTTTTATACTGATAACAAGTTCAAACAGGTGCCATTAATACAGGTAACGAGTGGAAGACAGAGGAGCCTCTTAAAGAAGAAGTTACAGGTCTGTGAGAGCCAGAAATCTTGCTTGTTTGTAGGTGACCAAATACTTATTTTCCACCATAATTTGCAAATAAATTCATTAAAAATCCTACAATGTGATTTTCTGGATTTTTTTCCTCAATTTGTCTGTCATAGTTGACGTGTACCTATGATGAAAATTACAGGCCTCTCTCATCTTTTTAAGTGGGAGAACTTGCACAATTGGTGGCTGACTAAATCCTTTTTTCCCCACTGTACTTGGAAAGAGTAGGAACACTTTCAGCACAGTGATAGGGACTGACCGATGTTTCCCTTGTCCATTACCATTTAATTAATGTTATGCTAAAGCATGGGGAACGGCAGGTAGCCAGCGACTGAGAGGTCGCTGGTTTGAATCCCTTAGCCGACTAGGTGAAACATCTGCTGATGTGCCCTTGACCAAGGCACTTAAGCCTAATTGCTCCTGTAAATTGCTCTGGAAAAGAGCGTAGCTAAATTACTAAAATGTGAATGTAAAAACTGCATGACAGCATGTAGGCCATATCTACTCAGATGTACATTTAGTGGACATTGAGGGCCTCTAAAAATAGCTAAAAGAGGGCAAAAATGAGAATGGAACACAGCCCATAGGGTATAATTCTAGATCTGAGAGAATTCCGTTCTGCTCCAAAAAGAAAAGTACACACATCACAAAGCCAGCAGTAGAGGCCCAATACAGTTTCAGACATGCTGTACCATCCAATGTGATGAAGTTGCCTAAATGAGCACATGGTGTGAGGATATACAGTGGGGAAAAAAAGTATTTAGTCAGCCACCAATTGTGCAAGTTCTCCCACTTAAAAAGATGAGAGAGGCCTGTAATTTTCATCATAGGTACACGTCAACTATGACAGACAAAATGAGATTTTTTTTCTCCAGAAATCACATTGTAGGGTTTTAATGAATTTATTTGCAAATTATGGTAGAACATAAGTATTTGGTCAATAACAAAAGTTTCTCAATACTTTGTTATATACCCTTTGTTGGCAATGACACAGGTCAAACGTTTTCTGTAAGTCTTCACAAGGTTTTCACACACTGTTGCTGGTATTTTGGCTCATTCCTCCATTCAGATCTCCTCTAGAGCAGTGATGTTTTGGGGCTGTCGCTGGGCAACACGGACTTTCAACTCCCTCCAAAGATTTTCTATGGGGTTGAGATCTGGAGACTGGCTAGGCCACTCCAGGACCTTGAAATGCTTCTTACGAAGCCACTCCTTCGTTGCCCGTGCGGTGTGTTTGGGATCATTGTCATGCTGAAAGACCCAGCCACGTTTCATCTTCAATGCCCCCATTCATTCTTTCCTTTACACGGATCAGTCGTCCTGGTCCCTTTGCAGAAAAACAGCCCCAAAGCATGATGTTTCCACCCCCATGCTTCACAGTAGGTATGGTGTTCTTTGGATGCAACTCAGCATTCTTTGTCCTCCAAACACGACGAGTTGAGTTTTAACCAAAAAGTTATATTTTGGTTTCATCTGACCATATGACATTCTCCCAATCCTCTTCTGGATCATCCAAATGCACTCTAGCAAACTTCAGACGGGCCTGGACATGTACTGGCTTAAGCAGGGGGACACATCTGGCACTGCAGGATTTGAGTCCCTGGCGGCGTAGTGTGTTACTGATGGTAGGCTTTGTTACTTTGTCCCAGCTCTCTGCAGGTAATTCACTAGGTCCCCCCGTGTGGTTCTGGGATTTTTGCTGACCGTTCTTGTGATCATTTTGACCCCACGGGGTGAGATCTTGCGTGGAGCCCCAGATCGAGGGAGATTATCAGTGGTCTTGTATGTCTTCCATTTCCTAATAATTGCTCCCACAGTTGATTTCTTCAAACCAAGCTGCTTACCTATTGCAGATTCAGTCTTCCCAGCCTGGTGCAGGTCTACAATTTTGTTTCTGGTGTCCTTTGACAGCTCTTTGGTCTTGGCCATAGTGGAGTTTGGAGTGTGACTGTTTCGAGGTTGTGGATAGGTGTCTTTTTATACTGATAACAAGTTCAAACAGGTGCCATTAATACAGGTAACGAGTGGAGGACAGAGAAGCCTCTTAAAGAAGAAGTTATAGGTCTGTGAGAGCCAGAAATCTTGCTTGTTTGTAGGTGACCAAATACTTATTTTCCACCATAATTTGCAAATAAATTCATAAAAAATCCTACAATGTGATTTTCTGGATTTTTTTCCCTCAATTTGTCTGTCATAGTTGACGTGTACCTATGATGAAAATTACAGGCCTCTCTCATCTTTTTAAGTGGGAGAACTTGCACAATTGGTCGCTGACTAAATACTTTTTTTCCCCACTGTATATATTTTTTAAACTGTAAATGTAATACCAGAAAACATCAGAGACCGACATAGATTTTGTCTTGATGAACATCTCATTATGTAAAATAACAATGAGATTCTGGTGTAGACTAAAATGTACACTGAATAAAAATATAAATGCAACATATAAAGATTTGGTCCCATGTTTCATATTTTCCATGTTTCATGAGCTAAAATAGTTTTGAGGGAGAGTGCAATTGGCATGCTGACTGCAGGAATGTCCACCAGAGCTGTTGCCAGATAATTAAATGTTAATTTCTCTACCATAACGTCGTTTTAGAGAATTTGGCAGTAAGTCCAACCGGCCTCACAACCGCAGACCACGTGTATGGCGTCGTGTGGGCAAGCGGTTTGCTGATGTCAACGTTGTGAACAGAGTACCCCATGGTGGCGGTGGGGTTATGGTACGGGCAGGCGTAAGCTATGGACAACGAACACAATTGCATTTTATCGATGGCAATTTGAATGAACAAAAATACCCGATACCCCTTTTTTAAGGTGTCTGTGACCAACAGATGCATATCTGTACTCCCAGTCATGTGAAATCCATAGATTAGGGCCTAATGAATTTATTTCAATTGACTGATTTCCTCATATCCGTAAAATATAAGTAAGTCAGTCAAATCAATAAAATTGTTGCACGTTGCGTTTATATATTTTTTCAGTATAGGTAAAAAAATCGAGGGAAAAAACATAATTTTGGCATGTAGGCCTATCGTGTATTGCACTGTCACCACAAAGAACTAGGGTATCAGTAGTGGGATCCTTACCAGGAGTGCATGTGGGAGGGGTGAAATGTGTCACAGAGGGGGAATGGGGAAAGGAAGGGAAGAGCACAAACAGGAAGGAGGGATTATTATTCTGTATCACCATAGTTATTTATTCTTCTAACTGACTCTCTGTGTGTTAGCATAGGCCGGATGTGACCAAACAAAAATCAAACAGAGACCAAGCAAGGAACCGCTTTGATGGCTTTCCAAAGGCAAACATTAGGAGGAATTTCTGACCTCAAACGTTCCTTTAATTTTGGGATTGTTTTTATTGTGCTCTTTCCCTGACCTGATTAACTATCCCCAATCTCTATTTCTTGTTACTGTGGGTTTCACCACTTTGGATCACTGAGGAGATATTTTATAGGCCAATAATTTGCCTGCTATTGGGTAACTTTAATGACAAAGCGCTCATAAGATACGTATAGTTTACATTCTATTAGTAAATGAGTCATGATTATGAATGTCTTATTAATTAAAATAGCTTTATTGTGTTACCCATTTATTTTAGGACACTTAAATTCATTTTTTATACTTTGGTCTTTCTAGGTTGTAAGATCGGATCACTGTGTGCAGGACCGTAGATAGCTTTACTTTGATCCAAGCTTGAACCGTGAGTCAGGACTTGTCAGGACCAGACCAGGACCAACGGTAAGATGGGTTTTGTTAGTGGTCCAGTCAGAAAGAGTACTGTTTGTGTCAGGATTAGTCAAATTATTTTGATTTTGTAGCGAAAAAATGTGCATGACATCAAGTCATTGATATTCCCTGAAATTTAGTCCAAGATCAAGCTCAGGTTCTTTGCATTGGAGAGTTATTTGAATGGATAGGCCTTTGTGGTGTAGATGTAGCATCGCTAGCAGGTTAGCTGAACACCAGAGCAAGCATTGATCGGGGACAACACCCTGTCTGAGACTTGAAGTAGTGTCGCCCTTGCTCAACCAGAACCATGGCTTTGGTAGAATGATTGGTTAGACCGCTGCTTCGTGAGTATGAAGTATTGTTGTGCAGAAGGTCCCGAGTTCGTGCCAGGGATGGGATCTAATCTGTTACTGTGGAGCAGTGACTAGGATCACATAGCCGGGCTCTGCCTGGTTGCTGATTGGTTATTATTTTGTTAGAAACATTGATGAAGTGATTGTGAGGAAGCATTCCTGTCCTTGGCCACCTATTAAGAGCTAGATAAGTCCCGGTCCAAAAACAACCCATAGCCTCTAGGCAACCTCTTAAGGATCGGACACTTTTTTTTAAAATTTTTGCCTAAAATGACATACCCAAATCTAACTGCCTGTAGCTCAGGACCTGAAGCAAGGTTATGCATATTATTGATACCATTTGAAAGGAAACACTTTGAAGTTTGTGGAAATGGGATATTAATGTAGGAGAATATAACACATTAGATCTGGTAAAAGATAATACAAACAAAAAAACATGCATTTCTATTTTTTTGTTTGTTCCATCATCTTTCAAATGCAAGAGAAAGGCCATAATATAATATAGCAGTTTAGGCGCAATTTAGATTTTGGCAACTAGATGGCAGCAGTGTGTGTGCAAAGTTTCAGATTGATCCAGTGAAGCATTGCAATACTGGACTATTTTGTGCAATATTGCCCAAATGTGCCGAATTGGTCTATTGATACATTTTAAAGTACATAACTATAGAGAACATACAAAAATTATATGGTAATACAAATTGTAAGTTTACACACTCCCAGGAATGTCATACATGATGGATCATTAGCTTATACAATAACTTTCACACATCTAGATGGCCGGGCGGGGTGGGTGTGGAGCCAGAGACTGCAAGGGTTCAAACTGTAGAACACAGTTCCTACATTTTAATATAAAAATGGATTTGATCAAACAAAACTATGCTACATTTTATCTCTGGGACCCTCAGGATGACAAATCAGAGCAAGATTACTGAATGTACAGTGGGGAAAAAAAGTATTTAGTCAGCCACCAATTGTGCAAGTTCTCCCACTTAAAAAGATGAGAGAGGCCTGTAATTTTCATCATAGATACACGTCAACTATGACAGACAAATTGAGGAAAAAAATCCAGAAAATCACATTGTAGGATTTTTAATGAATTTATTTGCAAATTATGGTGGAAAATAAGTATTTGGTCACCTACAAACAAGCAAGATTTCTGGCTCTCACAGACCTGTAACTTCTTCTTTAAGAGGCTCCTCTGTCTTCCACTCGTTACTTGTATTAATGGCACCTGTTTGAACTTGTTATCAGTATAAAAGACACCTGTCCACAACCTCAAACAGTCACACTCCAAACTCCACTATGGCCAAGACCAAAGAGCTGTCAAAGGACACCAGAAACAAAATTGTAGACCTGCACCAGGCTGGGAAGACTGAATCTGCAATAGGTAAGCAGCTTGGTTTGAAGAAATCAACTGTGGGAGCAATTATTAGGAAATGGAAGACATACATACAGAAAACGTTTGACCTGTGTCATTGCCAACAAAGGGTATATAACAAAGTATTGAGAAACTTTTGTTATTGACCAAATACTTATTTTCCACCATAATTTGCAAATAAATTCATAAAAAATCCTACAATGTGATATTCTGGATTTTTTTTCTCATTTTGTCTGTCATAGTTGACGTGTACCTATGATGAAAATTACAGGCCTCTCTCATCTTTTTAAGTGGGAGAACTTGCACAATTGGTGGCTGACTAAATACTTTTTCCCCCCACTGTAAGTACATTATTTACCTTCAGAGATGAATGTATCAAACCAGTTGCTGTGATATGTTTTTTGTTGTTGTGCACTCTCCTCAAACAATAGCATGGTATTTTTTCACTTTAATAGCTACTGTAAATTGGACAGTTCAGTTAGATTATCAAGAATTTAAGCTTTCTGCCCATATAAGACATGTCTATGTCCTGGAAAGTTTGCTGTTACTTACAACAGTCATTAATGTAGATCATGTTAATGTAGATCAGTGTTTCTCAAACTCTGTGCACATTTTGGTTTTTGCCCTAGTACTACACAGCTGATTCAAATAATCAACTAATCATCAAGCTTTAATTATTTGAATCAGCTGTGTAGTACTAGGGCAAAAAACTAAAAGTGCACCCTTTGGGGTCCCGAGGACCGAGTTTGGGAAACACTGATGTAGATAGAATTGTATAGGTAATATATAAGAAATCTGGTAGTGTCACGCCCTGGCTCTAGGGACTCTAGTATGTTGAGCCAGGGTGTGAGTTTTCATTTGTTTTTCATTTCTAGTTGTTGTATTTCTATGTTGGCCAGAATGGTTCTCAATCAGAGGCAACGAGTGTCAGCTGTTGCTGGTTGTCTCTGATTGGGAACCATATTTAGACAGCCTGTTTTCCCACAGTGGTTGTGGGATCTTGTTCCGTGTTCCTGTTGTAGGTTTGTGTTTTGCACCTTTGGACGTCACGTATCGTTTTTGTTATTTTGTTCGTGTATCTATAATAAAAGCATGTTCGCAAATAACGCTGCGCATTGGTCCTCTGTTCCCGACGATCGTGACAGAAGATCCCACCAAAACTGGACCAAGCAACGTGTCCAGGAGCCATCGCCAGGGGAATCTCTAGCGGATCGCCTTTGCAACCTCGACTGGGCCAAGCCAAGTGAAGAGCAGAAGGGTTGGACTTTGGAGCAGTGGAGTAAGTCTCGACTGGACCAAGCCAAGTGAAGAGCAGAGAGGTTGGACTTTGGAGCAGTGGGGTGAGAGTCTGGCGAGAGATATGGAGGCCTGGTCCACGGGGAGGAGAGACACCCAGAAATTTTTTAGGGGGGGGCTCACGCCGTGGACGACGGGGCAGCAGGAGGCCGCGATAGAGCGGTCCAGCGGGTTGGCAGAGGAGGCCGCCAGGTTAAGGGGGCCACTGGTCACAAAGGGGAAGGAAAGTGTAGAGGCACGGCGAGAGGTACTGGGGTGTGTTACCAGTCCGGTCCGGCCCGTTCCTGATCCCCGCGTAGGGCCAGTGGTGTGTCCCCAGTACGGTCCGGCCTGTTCCTGTCCCTCGCATCGAGCCTGTGGTGCGCGTCGCCAGCCCGGTCCGGCCTGTTCCTGCTCCCCGCATCGAGCCTGTGGTGCGCTTCGCCAGCCCAGTCCGGCCTGTTCCTGTCCCTCGCATCGAGCCTGTGGTGCGCGTCGCCAGCCCGGTCCGGCCTGTTCCTGCTCCCCGCATCGAGCCTGTGGTGCGCTTCGTCAGCCCGGCTCGGCCTGTTCCTGCTCCCCGCACCAAGTCAGTGGTGCGCTTCGTCAGCCCGGTCCGGCCCACTCCTGCTCCCCGCACCAAGTCAGTGGTGCGCTTCGTCAGCCCGGTCCGGCCCGTTCCTGCTCCCCGCACCAAGTTAGTGGTGCGCTTCGTCAGCCCGGTCCGGCCCGTTCCTGCTCCCCGCACCAAGTCAGTGGTGCCCACCCGGTCCCTCCCCTGTGGTGTTTGGTTGGCGCGGCCGGAGTCCGCGCCTTTGGGGGGGGGGGTACTGTCACGCCCTGGCTCTGGGGACTCTAGTATGTTGAGCCAGGGTGTGAGTTTTCATTTGTTTTTCATTTCTAGTTGTTGTATTTCTATGTTGGCCAGAATGGTTCTCAATCAGAGGCAACGAGTGTCAGCTGTTGCTGGTTGTCTCTGATTGGGAACCATATTTAGACAGCCTGTTTTCCCACAGTGGTTGTGGGATCTTGTTCCGTGTTCCTGTTGTAGGTTTGTGGTTTGCACCTTTGGACGTCACGTATCGTTTTTGTTATTTTGTTCGTGTATCTATAATAAAAGCATGTTCGCAAATAACGCTGCGCATTGGTCCTCTGTTCCCGATGATCGTGACAGGTAGTTGCTCCACCTTGCCCTCGTAATATTGCTTACACCTAACCCATCCTAACCAAGGGCTGGGTGTTGTTTCTAGAGCATGATCACTGGGCCCGTCTCTGCGGCTTCCTATTATAATTAATTAATTAATTATATTTGATGGTTTAATTTGTCCAATGCTGCCAACACGCCTTGCAGGATCAGAACTGAATGGGGAGGTGGAATCTCATGTAGATTGGTGTCACGGTTTCGGCCGAGGCTGCCTCTCTTCCTTGTTCGGGCAGGCTTCGGCGTTCGTTGTCTCCGGAATACTAGCTGACACCGTTGTATGTTTCATGTTCGTTTGCTTTTGTCTGTTTGTTGTGACACCTGTTTCTCGTTTAGCGTAATTAGTGTCCTATAAGTTTCTCGTTGTGTTTGTCTAGTGTTGTGTGTTATTGTATTATTTGCTGTCGTTGTGTTGCTTGCTTTCTCGCTCGGTTGAGCTTCACTCCACTACGTTGGAGCATTTTCGCACATGTTTAGTGCGCCGTTATTTTTGTCGCCTTCGTGCGTAATTTCGCCTTCGGGCAAGTGTGTTCATATTTTCCTTGTTGGAAATATTACTAAAGTCTTTTGGACTATACTTCGGTGTCCTGCGCTTGATTCCACCACTACACCCACCTACAGCACGCTTGACAATTGGAGTGGAGTGTTGAAACCAATCGACTTTGGCTGCTTGTGGTGCTGAGTACATTTCCTTTTTTTGTGGGAATTGCACCCAGTCTCCTCATGAAAACATGTTTATTTAATTGTGTTGTTATTTACTATTTCATCCGTTGCTCACAGTGGCTTTGTTGTCCCTGTTTTGCCAATATTTATCATTCTTGTTTGACTGTATAGCCTCAAATCATGTGTGAAGGGGGAATTGAAGACTTTTTAACATTTGTGCTTCTTTCCCCCACTCCGGCACTTTGGGAAACACTATTAAGTTGTAGACTGTTGGTGGAATGACCCTTAAAGTTAATTTATCAGGCTGTTTAATATGTGGCATATTGTGCCTACAATATATGTTGTTCACCTGAATAATCATTAACACTTCCATTGTACAGGTCTTGGGTAAGGCTGTATGGGATGAAGCCTCCACAGTTCTCGTCACTCTCCTCCTCCTCTACACTACCCTTCCTCCAAGATTCTACTGTACCACTGGGCCCGTCTCTCCTGCGTCCTGTCTCACAAAAGGCCCCTCTGTTTCCCCTGCCACCCCACCCCCTTCCTCAACACCCTAGTGGTACATTCCCTCTCCTCCCATTCCATATTGACCAGTCCCATTGTGAAGTACCTCATTCAACTCAGTGAGAACAGAACCATAGAGGTCCAATCTTGGGTATGGTGGACATTTAGAGTGTCTCAGGCAGACTTAACACAGACCTAGTTCCTGTTCCTGTTAACTGTGGCCCTCAGTTGTTTCCTGGATTATTGTCCCAACATACTCAAATAAAATAAAATGTTATTCGTCACATGCTTGGTAAACAACAGGTATAGACTAACAGTGAAATGCTTACTTACGGGTCCTTCCCAACAATGCAGAGAGAGAGAGCTCAATAATAGAAAGGTAATAAAAGTAATAATAAATACACAATGAGTAACGATAACGTGGCCTCAACGTTATATACTGGCCATATACACTGGGTACCAGTACTGAGTCGATGTGCAGGGGTATAAGGTAATTGAGGTAGATATGTACATATACAGTGCCTTCAGATAGGATTCATACCCCTTGACTTATTCCACATTTTGTTATTACAGCCTGAATTCAAAATGGATTGAATAGATTTGTTTTCTCACATACAGTATCTACACACAATACCCAATAATGACAAAGTAAAAAAAAAGTCATTTTTGCTAATGTATTGAAAATGAAATACAGAAATATCTCAGTTACATAAGTATTCACACCCCTGAGTCAATACATTATAGAAGCACCTTTAGCGGTGATTACAGCTTTGAGTCGTCTTGGGTATGTCTGTATCAGCTTTGCACGTCTGGATTTGGGGATTTTCTCCCATTCTTCCTTGCAGATTTACTCAAGCTCTGTTAAGTTAGATGGGGAGTGGCGGTGAACAGCAATCTTCAAGTCTTTCCACCGATTTTCAATGGGATTAAACTCTGGGCTTTGGCTGGGCCACTCAAGGAATTTCACATTCTTGTTCTGAAGCCATTCCAGCGTTGCTTTGGCTGTATGCTTGGGGTCATTGTCCTGTTGGAACGTAAATCTTCACCCCAGTCTAAGGTCGTTTGCACTCTCTTAGCAGGTACTCATCAAGGATTTGGCTCCATTCATTGTTCCCTCTATCCTTACCAGTCTCCCAGTTCCTGCTGCTGAAAAGCATCCCGTAGCATGATGCTGCCACCACCATGCTTCATGGTAGGGATGGTGTTAGACGGGTGATGAGCTGTGCCAGATTTTCTCCAGACATATAGTAGCGCTTTGCAATCAGGCAAAATAGTTCTTTTTTTTCTCATCAGACCACAGAATATTTTACCTTATGCTCTCAGTCTTTCATGTGCCTTTTTCTCAGGAGTAGCCACTCTCCCGTAAAGCACAGATTAGTGAAGTGCTGTAGAGACTGTTGTCCTTCTGGCAGGTTCTCCCATCTCAGCCAAGGAACTCTGTAGTTCGGTCAGAGTGGTCATTGGGTTCTTGGTCACTTCCCTGACCAAGGTCCTTCTTGGTCGGTTGCTCAGTTTGGTCAGAGGGCCAGCTCTAGCCAGAGTCTGGGTAGTTCCATATTTCCATTACCCAATAATGGAGACCATTATGCTTTTGAGAAACTTTCAACACTATAGAAATTGTTTTATACCCTTCCCCAAATATATGCCTCCTCATAATTATATCTCGGAGATCCACAGACAGTTCCTTGGACTTCATGGTATAGTTTCTGCTCTGACATGCACAGTCAACTGTGGGACCTTATAAAGACAGGTGTGTTTCTTTTTAAATCATGTCCAAACAATTGCATTAGCCACAGGTGGACTCATCAAGTTGTAATGACATTTCATGGATGATCAAAGGAAATTGGATACCCCTAAGCTCAATTTGGAATGTCATAGCAAAGGGGTGTGAATACTTATGTAAATTAGATATTTCTGTGTTTCATTTTCAATACATTTGCAAAAATTTCTAAAAACATGTTTTCACTTTGTCATTATGTGCCATTGTGTGTAGATGGGTGAGGAAAATAATCAATTTAGAATTCAGGCTGTAACACAAGAAAATATGGAATAAGTCAAGTGGTATGAATACTTTCTGAAGGCACTCTAACTAGGAATAGATTGACTACGCAACAGGATAGATAATAAACAGTAGCAGCAGCATATGTGATTAGTCAAAGAATTTAGTGCAAAAAGGGTCAATGCAGATATTCCAGGTAGCTATTTGGTTACTGGAGATAGGGCCAAATTCGGAGTCATTTATGTTAATGCCTGGGTGCAGCGTTTCATAGCTATGTTGTTACTTTGCTTTTGTCATTTGTGTCGTTTGTGACTTACATTTTGTAGCACAGGAGACCCTTTCATGTTCACAACATAAATTGAGCATTTTAGAATTAAATGAACCTGTGCTAATTAAAAACAATCCTGTTGTGCAGGTTTCCATTGTGAAGGATGAAAGATGAGAGGCAGCAAGTATGTAAACTATGCCATTTGTTGCTGGTGGTGAGGGTATGAAACAGCAGCCAGGCCGAAACTTCAGCGGTCAGCTGGTTTCTGTGGATAGAGGGAAGGTTAGGTGGGTCATTTTGACGTTAGCATGATGCTGTGCTCTACCTGCCCTTGATGACCGTGAGATTGGACTCTGTGTTCCTTAAGGCACAAATTAATTAATCAATGTCTGAATCATTATTTGTACATTATATGATGTAATAGATACGTTTTATTTGCCAATTTTTAACATAAGATAAATGTCTGAGCACATATACTTATGCTATGACTAAAACAAATCAATCAATCACATTTGATTTATAAAGCCCTTTTTACATCAGCAGATGTCACAAAGTGCTATACAGAAACCCAGCCTAAAACCCCAAACAGCAAGCAATGCAGGTGTAGAAGCACGGTGGCTAGGAAGATCTCCCTAGAAAGGCAGAAACCTAGAGAGGAACCAGGCTCTGAGGGGTGGCCAGTCCCCATCTGGCTGTGCCAGGCCTTCCTAATTGACCTGGCCCAGGTATCCTGGATGGATATAGATCTCATTCCATCAGTAGAGGATGCCTGGTTGTTCCTTAAAAGTAATTTCCTCTCAATCTTAAATAAACATGCCCCATTCAAAAAATACAGAACTAAGAACCGATATAGCCCCTGGTTCTCCTCAGACTTGACTGCCCTTGACCAGCACAAAAACATCCTGTGGCGTACAGCATTAGCATCAAATAGCCCCCGCGATATGCAACTTTTCAGGGAAGTTAGGAACCAATATACACAAGCAGTCAGGAAAGCAAAGGCTAACTTTTTCAAACAGAAATTTGCATCCTGTAGCACTAACTCCAAAAAGTTTTGGGACACTGTAAAGTCCATGGAGAATAAGAGCACTTCCTCCCAGCTGCCCACTGCACTGAGGCTAGGAAACACTATCACCACCGATAAATCTACAATAATCGAGAATTTCAACAAGCATTTTGCTACAGCTGGCCATGCTTTCCATCTGGCTACCATTACCCCGGCCACCAACTCTGCACCCTCCGCTGCAACTTGCCCATGCCCCCCCCGCTTCTCCTTCACACAAATTCAGACAGCTGATGTATTGAAAGCGCTGCAAAATCTGGACCCCTACAAATCAGCTGGGCTAGACAATCTGGACCCTTTCTTTCTAAAACTAGCCGCCGAAATTGTCGCAACCCCTATT
Organism: Coregonus lavaretus; assembly: GCF_964263955.1. NCBI lineage: Eukaryota > Metazoa > Chordata > Actinopteri > Salmoniformes > Salmonidae > Coregonus > Coregonus lavaretus. Next base: position 25,491,558 of record NC_139990.1, read on the forward strand.
ACATGTATGTTCAACCTCTCTTTCATAACGTCTGAGATCCCCAGAGATTGGAAAGCTGCCGCGGTCATCCCCCTCTTCAAAGGGGGTGACACTCTAGATCCAAACTGCTACAGATCTATATCCATCCTGCCCTGCCTTTCGAAAGTATTTGAAAGCCAAGTTAACAAACAGATCACCGACCATTTCGAATACCACCGTACCTTCTCCGCTATGCAATCCGGTTTCCGAGCTGGTCATGGGTGCACTTCAGCCACGCTCAAGGTCCTAAACGATATTATAACCGCGATTGATAATAGACAGTACTGTGCAGCCGTCTTCATCGACCTGGCCAAGGCTTTCGACTCTGTCAACCACCGCATTCTTATTGGCAGACTAAATAGCCTTGGTTTCTCAAATGACTGCCTCGCCTGGTTCACCAACTACTTCTCAGATAGAGTTCAGTGTGTCAAATCGGAGGGCCTGTTGTCTGGACCTATGGCAGTCTCTATGGGGGTGCCACAGGGTTCAATTCTTGGGCCGACACTTTTCTCCGTGTATATCAATGATGTCGCTCTTGCTGCTGGTGACTCTCAGATCCACCTCTACGCAGACGACACCATTTTGTATACATCTGGCCCTTCATTGGACACTGTGTTAACAAACCTCCAAACGAGCTTCAATGCCATACAACACTCCTTCAGTAGCCTCCAACTGCTCTTAAACACTAGTAAAACTAAATGCATGCTTTTCAATCGAACGCTGCTGGCACCCGCCCACCCGACTAGAATCACCACTCTCGACGGGTCTGACCTAGAGTATGTGGACAACTACAAATACCTAGGTGTCTGGTTAGACTGTAAACTCAACTTCCAGACTCACATAAAGAATCTCCAATCCAAAGTTAAATCTAGAATTGGCTTCCTATTTCGCAACAAAGCCTCCTTCACTCATGCTGCCAAACATGCCCTCGTAAAACTGACTATCCTACCGATCCTTGACTTCGGCGATGTCATTTACAAAATAGCCTCCAACACTCTAGTCAGCAAATTGGATGTAGTCTATCACAGTGCCATCCGTTTTGTCTCCAAAGCCCCATACACTACCCACCACTGTGACCTGTACGCTCTTGTTGGCTGGTCCTCACTACATGTTCGTCGTCAAACCCACTGGCTCCAGGCCATCTATAAATCACTGCTAGGCAAATCCCCGCCTTATCTTAGCTCTTTGGTCACCATAGCAGCACCCACCCGTAGTCTGCGCTCCAGCAGGTATATCTCACTGGTCATTCCCAAAGCCAACACCTCCTTTGGCCGCCATTCCTTCCAGTTCTCTGCTGCCAATGACTGGAACGAATTGCAAAAATCTCTGAAGCTGGAGACTCTTATCTCCCTCAATAACTTTAAGAATCAGTTGTCAGAGCACCTTACCGATCACTGCACCTGTACACAGCCCATCTGAAATTAGCCCACCCAACTACCTCATCCCTATATTGTTATTTATTTTGCTCTTTTGCACCCCAGTATCTCTATTTGGTCCTCTGTAGCTCAGCTGGTAGAGCACGGCGCTTGTAACGCCAAGGTAGTGGGTTCGATCCCCGGGACCACCCATACACAAAAATGTATGCACGCATGACTGTAAGTCGCTTTGGATAAAAGCGTCTGCTAAATGGCATATTATTATTATTATTATTATTTGCACATAATCTCTTGCACATCTAGCATTCCAGTGTTAATACTATTGTAATTATTTTGCACTACAGTAATCCCTCGTTTATCGCGGGGGTTACGTTCCGAAAATGACCCGCGAT